>NC_050192.1:26568923-26686423 GCF_008315115.2 Sander lucioperca | reverse complement strand
AGGCAGGAGACATCAAAGCGTGGGTCAGCGCTCCCCTGCCTCTAAATCCTCCCAGCGTGTCCATGACTGAGTCTGCAGGGGGACTATAAGGGGGAGGGGGAGGGTTCATCATTAACCTGCTGCTGAACTGGCAACTTCAGCTTGACTTTCAGCTTGTTAACACAACCAGGTTCTTACAAGTGTCCTGCTTGGCTCTCAGAGGGTTAGTTTTATCTGAGTTTGAAGCTGATGAAGCTGAAGGCTGATTTGACTTGTGTCACCATCCATCTCCCATCATATTCTGAAAATGAAAGCCTCCCCCACACCTTCCTCCTCAACTTGTGTGTTCAACGTGTTCCTCACTTAATTGTATTTAGCATTATTATCTTCAAGCTTTTCTGTTGCAGAAATGCTGCAAGAGCTCTGACTAGCTCTGAAACTATCCATTATTTTCATTGTCGATTAATCTGTTGATTATTTTCTCAATTAATTGCTTAGTTGTTTGGTCTATAAAATGTCAGAAAAATGTGGATCAGTGTTTCCCAAAGCCCAAAATGACGTCCTCAAATGTCTTGTTTTGTCCACAACTCAAAGATATTCAGTTTACTGTCACAGAGGAGAGAAGAAACTACAACAATATTCACATTCAAGAAGCTGGAATCAGAGAATTTTTACTTTTCTTTCTTAATATTTACTCAAACTGATTAATCGATTATCAAAATAGTTGGCGATTAATTTCATAGTTGACAACTAATCGATTAATCGTTGTAGCTCTAGCGCTGAGCCTTTTTATTGATGGTGGTTTGTGAGAGCCTTGTCCTAGTCTTCCTGTGGGTAGAGCATCAGCTAAACTGCCTGAAATGTACAGTAATCAGTGCACCATACTATAGTCTGTCGCCTTGGGAAGCTCGTAGGCAGACGGAACTCGCCTGCCTGCCCCGGCCTGTCGGTGTGGGTGAGGAATGGGTGGTATGGAGGGGGTAATTATTAACACGTCTAATTGTGTTGTGTAGTCCCTTAAGAGCTTTTATTCTCCGGGCTTTCTGAGGAACAAAAGGGAGAGAAGGTAAACGCTGTCATTACTCCTTCACATTAACCAACACTCCTTGTTTAATTTGGAGCACTGTTATCAAGCGGGATCAAGCGTAGGACTGTGTGTGTGTATGCATGACTGCATGCTTGTTTGTGCACATGCAAACCACCCCGTATATACAATAGTCAGCATGTATTGGCTTGTTTGCCCGAGGTTAAACATATCCTAACCTGGGTGGTGTTTGCCAAAGATGGAAATATTTCAGTCAGTTGTTGGTGGTGGGGAGAGTGCACCTGTATGGTCAACAAAGAGGTTAATCAAATAAGTCTTTGACTCATGACACTTATTTATTTATTTATTTATTTATTTATTTATTACCTCTGTGTTATTTTATCGGGGCTGTCGTGCAGAACAACGTGCAGTCAGCAGCATAGCAGCGAAATAGATTGAAACTCCTAGATTTACCTAAATAATATAAGCAGCCAAAAGTGCAAGAAACAGCATCACAGTCCCCCATCCCCCCCACCCCCCCGACATTATTCCTGTGCCAGCAGAATGCTCATGACACAAGAGCAAGCAAAAATAAATAAGAGGGTTAAGCGCTAAGCAGAGAGGCAAAAGGGATTTGTTTTTTCTTTGGTGTGGTGTTTGCAGAAGAGAGCAGGCCTGATGTTGTTTTCAGCAAAGCCAAAGAGGAAGTCCAAGAGAACCGTGTCCAAGTGAAAGACGAGCTCCGCTGACACAAATTCGATCTGCAGTTCAGTCTGACACTAAAAGGGTCTCCACTGAGTCTGGATTGAGAGGTTTCACATTGAACAGATGTAGCCTTGGTGGTGTGTGACTGCTGCACTCAGGCTCCATCTGCAACTGATGCAGGCTCCTTATGGGGGTGTCTAACAGTGTGTAAAGGGCACAACCAAGCTGCCCAGACAAGGTTCATTTTGGACAGCATTCACAATTAGTTGCAGCTAATCTCGGCTGTATTGATGCAGTCTGCATGTGTTGTGTGATAGATAATCCCTCAACTCGACTCCAGAATAGACCACGCCTAGTTGATAGGAGTGTCCACACGTCGTGTCTGCATTCATGTGTGTTTCTGTCTGTGCACAGGTGTCTGTGATGACAGTAAATACGCTGACAAATCAAAATCCTAGTTGCCGCGGATACTGCAGACCACTACGGAGCACGAAGCACACCTGTCGGGTTTTTGAACATTGTGTGATTTGGCCTCCAAAAATGAAGCAAGGCCACCTGCAGATTGCTTTGACATTTGATTTGACATGTAGAATGTATAATGTGTAATGTAAAATCTATCCATTTGTGTGAGGGATTTACCTACTTATTGGGCCGGCTGTGGCTCAGGTGGTAGAGCGGGCTTCTACCAATCCGAACGTCGGTGGTTGGATCCCTACATCCAAAGTGTCCTTGCTGCGCCATTGCTGTGTGAATGTGCATGCGTTTCTTTGGTGGTGTTGTGCAACACCTGCGCTCTTCCGAGGCCTCCTATCTTTATCCGTCTATGATTCCGGGCTGTCAAGGCCTCCCATTCCCTCTGCATGATGGAGACGAGAACGAGGCCAGACGTTTGCTCTTCCTGTTGTACTCTCCGCTGACGCTTCACATCAGTCACTGCCTCTGGCACTGCGGGATGACGAGCTGGAATGAAGAGCTTATCTGAGTCGACTGGGCTCTAATAAAGTGTCAGCGCCACCACCACTGATAGGGAATTATCTTGTGCATCAAGAGTTTTGGCAGCTGTCCAAATCCCACAGCCCAGGGCACTTATTTAGTCTGTAATGTGGAGTTCTTTTTGAAGTAGAACTGAAAATGGCGTCACACCTTTTAATTAAATCTACAGTAAGGCAAAAGAACAAAATGATGTTGATTGGATTCATCGTTATTCATCCTTGAAGAATTGTGTGCTTCCCAGCAAATGATTTGAGTTAAAAGTATTTAATAACCTGTCTCACATTCAAACTAATGACGTCCCAATGACGTGCTCGCTCCTCTAATCTACGCTTTTCTTAGTCTTGACCCTGAGAATACAGCCAATTACTAAAACAAGCTCTCTAGTATGATGAACACTTGGTCAGGTCAGTTTCCAAACACCAATTAGTTTAGCATTTAGAGTCACCACATAGTCCCTGTTTTTACCACGCACTTGCTTGCTCTGTCCATAAGAGCAGAATGTTTGGGAAACTCAAGTTGTGCCTTCCTTTTACAGGCCTCGTAACTTTTTTTTCTCTTTCAAACATAGAGCGTTGTGTTAAAAATACAATGGTTGTACAACTGCATAGCCGTAGTAGAAGTAATTGGGCGCGGGATAAATGCACAAATGTGGTATTTACAATACCAGAAGTACCTACTGTAAACTGATTCTAAAGTTATCTTTCTCTGCTGTCAGTCTACCCTGAGATGCCCTCTCTTGTGTGCAACAGAATAGAGTCACACTGTATACACTGAATGTGTCTTTATCTCAGAAATGCAGCTCATTTTATACACAGCCGTGACTATTTTTGCTGGCCTCTGAAGTCAGTGAAATGTTATCCTAGAATGTTGCTACTCAAGAATAAGTACGCAAGTGTTTGCCGGAAGTGCAGACAGAGTGCCAGACACACCAGCTCACTTAGAGAACAGAAAACATCCTGTTGATTCTCTTTGTGTGTGTGTGTGTGTGTGTGTGTGTGTGTGTGTGTGTGTGTGTGTGTGTGTGTGTGTGTGTGTGTGTGTGTGTGTGAGGAGAATAATCAGGGTCTGTTGTTGCATATTTTTCTTGTTTGGTGCATCTCTTGCTTCTGGCCTGATAATGCTCTAGGCAACAACATGGGTGGGTTCTAAGTAGGACAGTGAGTTGGAGTGCCTCAGGGAATGATGTCGGGGTCCAGTGAGTTTGAGTGAGTGAGTACAATGTAAACAAACCTCTGCTTCCCTCCTTCTCTTTCTCTGGGTGGGCCTGTCACTGTCTGTTTCATTTTGTCCTCTTTTTCTTCTCTTTTTCTGTTGTTCTGCCCGTGTCTGCGTGCAAGGTTTTCATGCACACAATAACTGAGTTATTGCTGATACTCCTTAAAGCCATCGAGCCTTTTACAGGCTACTTTTTTAGAGTGATATTCCCTCAGTAAATCTGGTTATGTGTAATGTAATTTCGACAAAATTAGCATGAAATGACAAACATAAACGCAAACGTAGACTTGCACGACTTGATCATACCAGCCATGTAGAGTTGCATGTAGCCTCTAAAGTTTAGTGTGCAAATGTATTTTGTGCAGAAACCTAAGCACACTGCTTTTATATATTCATACAGTATGCATAAGGAACATGTGCAAGTAGTACTGCCAGTCACTTATGATCAACATTTCTGTTTTTTAGCTCCATCACAGTGACATTTGCATCTGTTCTGACCTCAACGTTTGGAGGGATGTGAAGGGACAATATGAATAGGAAACTTGTGGAATATTAGATAATCTGTCCACAAGTCATCTGTACACATACAGTTAACCACAATTTTAGCAGTGATGCATTAATGGTTTTGGTCAAAGCGTGCTCTCTCCGTCCTCCTGGCTCTCACTCAGCTCTCGCTCTTCCCCCCTCGAGTGGCTCTGACACCGCTGAAACAACAGAGAGAAGCGAGAGGGGGCCAAGTTGTTCCAGCAGAGGGAGAGAGGATAGGATGGGTTGGGGGGGGTCTGAATGTGTCCTAGTCATGGGTGGTCTGACTCGCCGTATGCCGGACTCCATATCTGGAAGAGAAGTTGTCGTCGTGAGGGAGGTGTGAATGCTAACGAGCAGGAAGAGCGGCGCTGCTATATTTGCACTTCTTCCAGCCAACGAGGTCCGGGAGCGATCTTTACAACGCACTGTGATGCGACTAAAGTGGTTGTTAGGCTCTCATTGATTCTAAATTGTATTCCTGAAAAGGGAACCACAACTTCCTTGAACTTAACAGTATAGAATGACATGAGAGTTGGAATGAAAATGGCCTTGGTTGAAGCTGCTGACACGCATAACGAAAGGATGCCGGGCAATTTTGTTAGTGCAGTTTTTGTCATCATCTCCATGTTCGTGCTGCTGCTGTGCGGTCGTTTGTCCTTGTCATATTTGCAATATAAAGGTCAACAGTCTGTGGTCTGTTCAACCAATCAGAAATAATGTGTTAACAGGGGAGTCCACCCCAGCTCACTTGGCTTCATTCAAGTTGGAAACATGGCAGTGATTTTTGGTCTAACACATGATTTTTGACCCATAGAATTATCAAATTTAAAGAAATGTAAAAACTAAAAATCAGATTAGGTTAACATATGTTGCAGCTAAAAAAAACACTACCACTAATGTGATTCACTCACATGTTTTAGCATTAGTCTGTCCACTTCTGCAACATTCCCCCCACACTGCTGAGATTCCTTAATGACCTCTGGGTTGATAATTGGGAAAATATTTGAAACAATATTATGCTTTCCAATGCTCTCTCTCTACCCTTCTTCTCCCAGTGCATTTTGTCTTACACACAGTATTTCATTGCCTTTCGTGCCACGGGGAGTCTGCTGTCGGCCGTGGTGTTTAAATCTTGGAGTGAGAACACACAGAGCGGCTCCCCTGGAAGTACAGTCATAGTGTTCGCTCCAAAACAAAACAAGTTCAAGTACATGAGTACAGCAGTGAAACATTTTCAGAGAAGAATTCCATGATGGCTGAGGCTTCATTCTTGTTTACCAGGGGTATGAATTAGCAACTATTGCCAGATCTTTAATGGGAGTTTGTTAGGAAAGGATTACCCATTCTGACCTTACAAAGCCCTGGAATTGAATAATAAGCTACAGAGTTAGAGCTGTTAGAAATACAATGCCTTGCTCAAGGACCCACGCTGGACGTTAGCCTTCACATTGGCTTGCACCTGGGTTCTAGGTCTCTGCGCACTCTCTCTGGCCCACTGCCCCATATACAGTATCAACAAATAAGTGAGATTAAAGCGAACAAACCCTCCCACTACCCTGTTATTGTCTCATCATATTCTGAGCGTTCTCTCTGATGTTTCTAACTCTGCTTTTGCTTTTTCATCATGGCACTGATTGGATGCAGGAAAGTGTGCATGCGTGTGGTAGAAAGTTACCCTGCTCTCATGCAGATGCTGGTATGGCACTAGCACATGCACGCACACGCACACACACACACACACACACACACACACACACACACACACACATGCACGCACACACTTCGCACAATTCCAGGCCTTCCTCTAGTTCAAAGGTAGGCCTGCTAAATGATCCATGAGGGACGGTTCACTTGTTGTTTAATGTCATAAAAGAAGAAATACAAACATGGAGAAGCAATAGGAGCATGCATTAAAGACAGAACCCCCCCCCCCCACCATATTATTACGTCTATCTGGTCCTGTTGTTTATGCTGAAAAACATGAGCAGGATGTACAACCTGCAACTTTTCAATTATACGACTGTCTCTCTAAACACTCTTGGCAACCTGCCAAGCCAAAACACGTGATTTTTTTTTTGCCCTGGGGCATGTTCACATCATCATATTGCCTAATAGTGCCTTTCTGTGTGGAGTTACACTGCAATGTGTTTTTAGTGGCTTACCTGACACCATGGTGTGCCTGAATTGTCCTTATGCTGGACGCTTCGCCCACCTGATGCTCATATAAGGTTGCTATAAGGTCACTAGAGACACACACACACACACACACACACACACACACACACACACACACAAGATGTTTTGAGTGTGAAGCGGGGGCAGATCATCTTTACCTCCACCTCACATTTCCCCCATTTGTCTCTCTTCAGCCGTCTGTCAGCAGTCTCTCTGTCTGCAGTGTTTTCTTAGCATCCTCTTCTCTCCGTCCTTTATTCTCCCTCAATCCCTTCTTTTCACATCTTCCCAGCACTTCTATTTTTTTTCCACTCCGTCTCCTGTCACTGTCTTTCTGCTCTTTCCCATTCCCAGCATTCCTCCCTGAGTCCTTCCCTGGCCTCCTTTTTCTGTCTCTCCTCACTGGAGCATTTCTCTTATTCCACTCCCTCCAACTCACTTACTGGTATTTTCCTTTGACCTTTACACCCCCCCCATCCTCCCCACCCCCACCCACCCCCTCTTTCTCTTTGTCATATGCTTTTATTTCCACCCTCCATACCCCCATCATCTTTTCCTCCACCTTTCTCTTTCTCTCTCTCTTCTTTCTCTGTCTATCTTTTCCTCTGTGATATTCATAATGACAAAAACAGCAGGAGAGAGTTAGCACACACCTGGCCCAGTTCTGTCTCTCCAGCTGTCACAGATAACCTTTCCTCTGCTGAACGAATAGGTCACTCTTCTCTTCTCTTCTCTTCTCTTCTCTTCTCTTCTCTTCTCTTCTCTTCTCGTCTCCTCTCTTCTCTTCTCTTCTCTTCTCTTCTCTTCTCTTCTCTTCTCTTCTCCTCTAGCTCTTCAATCACCTTTTTTTTTATTATCTCTATCTCTGCATTGTGTCTAACGGCGACCCAGACAGCTGCAAGGAAACATCTGGGAAAGCCACAACAACCGGTGTCAGAAGTGGCCGAGCAAGCACGGACAGGGAGCAAACATCCTAACATATCCCATAACACATGCTAACACTGGCCATCGCTCTGTGGATGTGTTGTTTTGAAGGCATGCACAGAGAATGATTGCTGTTATGAGTCAAGGGTGCGCTCACACATGGGGTGAAGAGGGGTGCTCCGCGGAGTAACTGTGACTATTCAGATAAAAACAAATGCACAGGCTAATAGTGCACCTACAGTATGGGCTAAAGGATTTTCAGTTTTTCTGAAAGGAGCAGAACTGATTTTCACCCTGATGTTATGTCCCCATGCTTTTAAACATTGTTGTTTCCATCTGTCAGAAGCCTTATGTATGTCTTTACAACATTAAAAAGTGTGAGTGACAAAAGTGACAAAAACCTGAGGGATGACTCCAGTGCAAACTTCATCTCCAGTTGCTCCAGTAAAGCTCCTCAGTGGAAAAAAAACCCTGTGGTTTCAGTTGGTAGTTCCCAGGTGTGAATGTTTGTAACAGTTTGAATGTGAAACAGAGTGCTGCTGAAAAACAGCATCAATCATCTAACCATGGGCTACATTTAAGGGTTGACTGTTGGATGTTTTTGATAAATAAATAGAAAACACAAACCAACCCTGAGACGCAGATGGCTGGATGAAAAGCTCGTTCTGGTGGGATACTGGGTGGTGGTTCATTGCTGTACCCTCCCTTGGCACAAGCTTTTACGGGGCGCTTAACAGAGCAAGCACACATGTTTTTTTTGGAGCGGTTAGCCCCCACATTTAGACTCATCATTACCCACAACCAGCATCTATGTTCTCATTATTTTTCCACTTTTTTTTCCTTTTCAATCCAGACGGTCGGTTTTTCTTATTTTCTGCAATTTGTCTCTGCAAGGCTTATTAAAGGGCCAATAAAATGCCAAATGGAAATCATTACTCTTTCTCATATATTTCTGTACGTTCACTCTGAGCAGTAGCACCCTGTGAGGGATTTTCTTGTGTGCATTTGGTGGAAGTTTTAGTTAAATTGCCTTGAATGTACCATATATGCATATTTGTTTGGTTGGTGGCCCCAGTTGGATCAAACCCCTGACCCTTGACGCTGTCTTACAATGGCTATCGTGTCATCCGCTACAGGTGGTATACAGTATTTAGTCAGAAGCAAAAAAAGAAGACACACATTTTTGAAGGCAAGGTTTTAAAACCTGAGAGATTTAAATCCTGAAATGCAAAGGCAGATGTCAATTGGCCTTTCTAGTGTTACCCTGGCAGTGCTAGTGTGATGCTGGACACACTGAGATACAGCTCTCGGAGGTTTACAGCTGCGGAAAGATCATGCAGGTCGAGGCAGACTCTAATGTAGTAATGAGGTCATAGGCTGACTCAGTGGTGCGTGCCCCCTCCAGCCTCTGGTCTGTCTGCAGAGCACTGTGGCAGCATTTGATGTGTCCATGGCCTTTTGGTAATAGTAAATCGAGTGTGAAACTGCATGTTGTGAAGCTGCAACTGGAGCCTTGTGGGTGCGCGTCTATGTCTGTGCGTCTGTGTCAATAAAAATGAAATAAAATGAAATGAGGTCTTTTACAGTAATATAAATTGTGAAGCCGTTTGTCAGTGCTTGGTGGTTGAGTTTCTAATGTTGCAGTCTCACAGCAAGAAGAACTTGGACTTAATTCCTGGCCCTATATCTTTCTTTGTGGTTTGCATGTTCACACCGTGTTCAAGTGTGCTACCTCCCACAGTTTATAGAGATGTAAGTTAAGTGCATTGGAGAGTCTCAGTCACCCATAGGTATGATTATACGTCACACTAAATGGTAATCTACTGTATGCTGGGTTATACACCGAGCCACCGCAACCTGTAATAGGAACAGGCAGATCGAGAAAATGAATGAGTGCACCCTATTATAATATCATTTGAGCGTACAGTATGGGAGGTTTTGAAAAGCCAGGTCTTAATGATCTACATCTATCCCACAGTGGCCTCCTATTCTTCATTGTCAGGGCTGTTCTATTGCCCTTCTCTCCGTCTTGATATTACTTTTCCTCTGGGCTGCAGGTGGGCCTCTTTTCCACCAAAGTGCAAAGCACCTCTCCATTAAAAAAGGTAATTTCTGCCTCAACATCACAACCTTATTGCCTCTGCCATTCCACTGTATTAAGTTTACCCATAAAGTGTGTTAACTTTGCCATTAATGAGTGTTTAACATGAGCTACCGGCCATTGACAGCGTCTCCAGAGATGGGGAGCTGAAGTCTGATTCCACCCTCCCCGTTCTCTTTTCCCTCTCTCCTCCCCCTTCCTCCATTGGCCTCCCCACATGGCCAACAAAGCTCTGCTGTTTGGGCCGGAGCAAGTTTTCTCACAGGATAAGTCTCCTGACACACATTGGAGTTTGGTTTTATTTACTGGCTGCAGTTGTTGTTGCTCCCACGTGAAAGCTCTTGCTTTTAACAACCCAACAAGGTTTTTTGTTGATGCATCCTCTGAGGTTTTTTCAGAGCTCTGCTCATTTCCTCTTCCAACCCAGTGGCCTTGATTGTTGTCACTTAAACAAGCAATGGATTTGTTGAATTGCATCTGCAACGAGGACAGTGGTATTGCCAAAGCTTACAACCGGTGGGAGTCTATGTCTTCTGTCAGCTCTTTTCCCCCTGCCCAACGAGGAACAATTTCTTCTCTATTGGTGATGATGAATAGCACTCACTCTTAAGACCCATATTGGTGGGCATAATCTTCTTAATGATGTAATGGCCCTCCTCACATGGGGAAGGTGAGGTGAATTGAATACATAGAGAATCTTTGTCTCTGTCAACACTGGAAGGTCATTGCCTCAGTGATGGGTTCATAGGTTGAGGGTTCAGGTCATACATTAGCCCATAAGGCAGATTTGTGGTGGTCCAGAAAGTTTGGGCAAATGAGCAAACATTTTCCCTCATAATCCCTTAATGATGAGGAAGGGCTGTCGGCCATGTTGGACTGAAGAGACTCATTGCTGGAGTCGTAATGAGAGGACAAGAGGTTCCTTGTAGCAGCAACCAGGGTTCACGTGCTAAGGGGCCACATGCCAATAGCTTGTCCGACCAATGTCAGCTGCCCCTATGGAAATAAAAGACAAGAGGCTTTTGTATTGCTCTATGCTACTTTCCAATACAGATGTTTCCCTTGTAGACATTGGCCAACTCTATCAACAGGTCAGCTTATTTTCCTAATTTAGTTGTATTGGTATTTTGAGAGTCAACAGTATGGAGATAACAGGAAATGAGGGGGAGTTGTTGAATTACATGCAATAAAGGTCCTTTCTTGGATTTGAACCGGACACATTGCAGCCAATAGTCGGTACCTTAAACCTCCAGCTCAACAGGGTGTCCCAAGCTTTAGTTTAAGTGAGGCTCTTATTTATTGGAAAACATGCAATTTAATGTGTTCAGAGCCACAGTTGATCAGCAGCTCTAAACGGTAATTTGAAGACAATGATAATTTAAGAGGGAAGTGCTTGGAAAAGAAACAACCGAGGAGAGGGGTAGAAAGATTATTTGAGTGCAAGTAGAGTGAGTCAAGAGGATATGATTCATGTGGAGAGGCTGATGCAAGGTACTTCACCAAAATGTGAGTTGCCCGTGACCCATTGTCCTAACTGGACAGGGAAGGTCATTCCACCTTTGACGAACCAGGAAATACAAGGGTTGAAAAACACTCATGCAAAAGGAATGGGCACTCAGAGAAAAGAGAGTGAGTGGCAGCACTGTTTCTTTTATTATTCAGTATTTATTCAAAGAAGATGTGGATGGTAGGAGTTAACTTGCCTCTGGATTGGAAGCAGATGCAGGCACCTCATTCAGGTTTAAAACCTTAATCGCTCTCTGCATCTGGCTCCCCCTTCTTGGCCGTGTGGAGAGAACAGCTGAAGGTAAGACACCTAGGGGGTGGGGGTTGTGAATGTGGGGGGAGGACGTTGGGAAGGAAGTGTGAACCTGAAAGGAGAGGGGAAATGATGGTAGTTGTGTCAAGGATACTGCCTTGCGCCATGATTTAAGGAGCTAAATATTACTCTAAGATACAGTTGGAGTCAAGCCATTTAAATTAAATTGCAAAAGGGTGTGAGAGCAGAACAAGGAGAGGAAGTGGATTCAGGGTGGAGGTCTACAAGCATATGCCTGGCGTATCTTTTGGTATTGGGAGGTGGGTGTATTGTGGGCTAGGTGCTTCATGTCAAGGATACCCAACAGAGATACATTTTGGAACATTCTTTTGTCTGTTTGATCCTTGGCTGGCTTGGTGCATAGTCCTTTTTGATCAACAGTTGATCACACCACCGCCCATCAATCCATCCATCGAGCAATGCAGAGTGAATCGCACAGAAGCGTCTGAATGAGTGTAAGAAGGTTTATGGAAGTACAGAGACCCCTCGCTGTCGTCAGATCGGCGCTGGCTGATATTAATTTCCGTGAGCTTGACAGCGGCCATTAGTCTTGGGGAGGAGGCTTAATTTACAGCGTTTAGGGGGTAAGGATCCTCTGGTGCAGGCAGCAGTATATACAGTATGTGTTATACAATAGCCCAGAGCATAGAGAGGAGAGAGGTAGTAGCTGTTGGACAGTCAGCAGTGTGGGAAAGATAAAATGTCTTTCTCAGCCAGTCCGCCTTACATACTGGCAGATACTGTAAGATAGTGATCTGCTCCCAATCACTCATCTTTAGAGTAGAAGAGCTGTTCAATGGCTTTAAATGGGAAACATTTTCATTTGCTGTTAGCTAAGCATGCTAACATGTTGGATGTACACAGAGTTGATGCCTACTGCAGAGGGCAGCATAATTCTCAAGCAAAACGGTGTGAATATTGGACGAATCTTGATACTTTGCGATAGTCCCATGCATCTGTTGGGGCTATTTGTGAAGCACCAAGAGGAAAACCTTAATGTTGTGTACCAGCATACCTGAGGCAGTCTGACTACACTTACTAAGGCAGTGGGGTCCGTCCTTTGTGCTGACTGTGCAGTTCACAAGGATGTTTGAGTTTTCCTCGTGATGGCTGTACTGCTCCCCAGATGTGTTGAATGAGCAGGAGGAGGAAGGGCTGGTCTCAGGGGCCTTCTGGCTGTCTGCTGGTCAACCCCATACAGCGTTTTCCCGGCACACACAAGAGAAAGTGAGAGCGAGATAGTGCCTTTGGGTTGAAAGGTAATGTCCTCTCCCACATCCAACAAACCTCCACTCTGTGACTGATATCTTGGTCGGTCCAGCAGCGGCTACACTTCCACACTGCAGTCATTTCCTCTCTACCTGTCAGCATGAAGAGTGCTGAAATACATAGAGTACAGTGGGTGTTCAGCAGGATTGACTCGGTTATTGGTACTGACTAACTGCAAGACAGGCTAGGCATTAAGATCCAGGGATAAATTTAACAGGAAGTCAGTTGCCCCGACCTGACCCCAACAGAGTTGGTGAGGAGGAATGGAAAACCAAAGGTGTGTGCTGGCAAAGCTGCATCCCATTTCCTCCTTTCCCGTTTGGATTGACCTTGTGGTGTCCCAGTACGAAACCTTGATCTGTTAAGTGACTATTCAGCTTTACCTATCTACCTACCCACCTAACTACCATCAACACCT
Organism: Sander lucioperca; assembly: GCF_008315115.2. Lineage (NCBI taxonomy): Eukaryota > Metazoa > Chordata > Actinopteri > Perciformes > Percidae > Sander > Sander lucioperca. The sequence goes on along the minus strand of NC_050192.1, from coordinate 26,673,273 downwards.
TGTTAATAGCTCAAGTATAAAAATTAACAGGATGGTAATGTAATATAACGGATGCAAAAGGATCGGCGCAAGAAGCATCTTAAGCATATTAATAGTGGAGTTGCTTCACTACTTCACATTGTAGATATCTTTTTGGACAGCCACTCCAAACCAAAGGGAACTCCATTAGGGTTAAGGGTGAGTACTGGGACAAAGCCAAAATGATTGGGACTATACTCCTGCTGCATAGAAAGTTTATGCTTTTTTGTTGTACATCTTGTAAACTTGAGGATCTTTTTCCACAATTTTCCAGGTACTCTTTCCGGTTACTACGTTTTTATAGATTTCAGATGAGGCTTCAATATGCATGATGTTAACACACACAGTTTTAATATTTACATGTGTTTCAAACAGGCAGGAAAGTTAAACTTTGTGGGTTTTTTTTTTTTTGCAATTTCAAATGTCTTAGAAGGAACTTGGACTGCAGCTTTTACCTTTTATATACTCCATGCTACCAATTAGCATGCATACATGCATTTGTATGAAATTACTGTGAAGCGTGTATCACCCCTTTTTTGTGTGCATTTGTATGTGTGCATGTGCATACACTGTGAGTAGATTGTGAGTGTGTGAAAAAGAGTGAGGAATGTGCGTTTGCCTTTATGTGTGGGTGTGTGTGAGCCTTGTTATCCCAGGTCTCCACTCCAGAGTAGCACTTGGCGCTGAAAGCCGGGGCTGTAACTCTTTAATAGCAGAGTTGTTTACTCTTAATACCAACTCATTTCACCCCCATTTTGGGAGGGTTCCTTTGCCTTTGGCATAGCAGCATGTAGACATTTTTACAGCTTAGTATGCTCAATACCATCTTGCTAAAGGATTTTATGGTCCGATGGTTCTAGTGTGTGTGTTTTTATAATAACTGCAGGTTATGCAATGAAACTTTGGAGCAGCCAAATGCTTGATCATAGCGCTGAGCTTCTTCTGTAAACTCAACAGGTTGCCGAAAGTGTATATTGTGTCGGTATGCATATGCTGTTATGGTTACATTTCTTTTCACTTTCGCCTATAGGTGCTAGCTCCAGATGTTGCAATCCCACAGAGCAATTATTTTGGCGGAAGATTGTAAGATACTTTACCATGTTAGAAAATCATTAAGAAAGAAGAGTTTAGATGAAGTAGCTATGTAGCAGCAGGCTAATGTCCAGTAAGCCAGTTGTTATTGCAAAATAAGCTCCAACTGGTTAGGTCAAACTCCCCAATGATCATGATTTAATGACCAGCTTGCTTTATATTAGCCCACATACATACAGTAACTGCTGCAAACAACCCCACAGAGCCTTAGTTCGTACCAAAATTACCCTTCAAAGGGCTAGGTGCTAACACTCCAGGGGATTTGGAGATTATTCCATTTAATATCTGACATTTTCACAGATGTTCCAGTGAAAAATGTCAAAGCAGCACCTTGCAGCACTATGGGAGAATACTGTAGTGTTAGCATGGGTAGCCCACGTGAGAACCAGCCCCAAATCCTGGCAGTGACTTACACAGGCAATGTGCTAGCTTTATCTAGAGAGCAACCCATGATAGTTTGCCCAGAAGGTATTACTGTATGCATGTATTAATATCACAGCTGCAAACAGCTAGAAGGCTTCACCAACACTACCAAATTATTCTGCTCATGCCTGAAGGGAGAAAGTGCCGTTACAATGTGATGATTAAAGGTGATTCGTGCTTGCCAGGAAGTTGACATTTTTCAATATTTGGCTGCAGCAACAGGACTTGAATCGCACGCTCTCTTAAACTTTTCATCTTGTGAAAGGGTAACGGTTCCAAATGGAGCAGTGGGAACACAACTCAAGGCAGTGACGGGAGGAAAAACTGACCGTGTGTGTGTGTGTGTGTTTGTGTGTGTGTGTGTGTGTGTGTGTGTGTGTGTGTGTGTGTGTGTGTGTGTGTTGCAGCATGGTGTTTACAACTGCAGTATTCCTGTCCACAACCACGGCCCTGCTCCTGTCCTTTTTTTTCTTACTGTGAAGATGCAATATTAAAATCTTTTCTTTTTCGTTTGCATGAAAGTGACATTTTGTTATCCTTGCAGTGGTTCAGTGTAGTTTGACAAATGCATTGCATTAGCGTTAAAAGCAGGGTAGGTAAAATAGTGTTTCACCATCTGCTGAGGTTGCTCCAACTGAGTAAACCTGTGCGTCCAAACTGTGTTTTTCCATTTGTCCTAGTTCAACAGAATAAATCAATCTTAATATATCATAACCATACAAGTAATATTTAACATTATTACGGTGTTAGCATTATTTGGAGCTGTCACCGCCACGAAGAGACAAGGTGGTAAGAGGAAAGAGGGACACTTGAGCCTAAATGAGTGATTTTGTCAGCAGACAGTCGGTGTATCAAGAGGTGGGGGGAACATTAGGAGGGACTTATGGGTACATTTTCCACCTCTGTCCTCAAATCTGCCAAGCCCAAACACCGAGCTGAGACAGCCACCAGCTTACTTAGTGGCTGCACTCTGTCTGTCCTCAGCATAAGACACCTCAGCTAATGTTTTGGGCTGGAGCATTAGCCGCACTGGGTAAAAAGTATGTTTGCCTTGGAAGTGGCAGCAGAGCCGGTGAGCACTGCCATCCATGTCAAGTGGTGCACCGTATAATAGCGTCCCGGGCGAACTTGGACGCCTAACGTGAGGAATTACATTTGCGGTTGTTTCAACACGAGCCTGAAGTGGTCGGCCCAGAGGCAGCATCGCATCCAGAGGTCAGGAGGGGTGTAATTAGGGGGAAATCTGTTTAAATATTTTAACATATTTATTGATGCTCTGTGACATGTGGAATTATGCCCCTCTTGCGTCAGGACTGCATAGGCTTCCCAGTAAGTTCTCTTTAGCGGCGAGGCTCCATCTGTCCTCACTGGAAAAATTGCATGAAGTCTCCGTCAGCAAAGCTGACCGGTCGCACGTTTTTCTGCATCAATACTGTTTGCAGGCTTTGATAAGTCACCCTGAGGCAGTTAGGAGTTGGCGTTTCTTTCTTTTTTACTCTCTTGCATCCGGTATATACCCTTCTTCTTAAGCTTATAACTTCGAGATTTTACTGTGAATTTCAGATTTCTTTCTCTCTCTCTATCTGTTTGTCCTCCACTCCACCTTCAGTTTCCACCACACAACCATCATCACACACACGCACGCACTTTCCACAGCTAGTCTCTTCATTCAGTCGCTGAAGCTTTGAGAAAAAGGCAGTCCAGAGGTCACAGAAGCACTGTGGTTTCAATCTAGGATGGAGAATTTGAATAAAAAAAAAAAAAAAGGCTTTTAAGTCTGCATAAGTGCCCTCGAGCAAGGCATTGGACCTTTAAGTCCTCTCTGCTGGAGTTGCTCAGCCGTCAACAGATGAAGACTTCATACCTGAAACCGTGGAACATTGTGAGTATGAAGTAAGGCACTGCTGCAAATGCATGCATGCTAAGCCAACCTTCCCTGGATAAATAAAAACTCAGATTTCAATCCAACCTTCCTCACGACTCACTGCAAACACATCTCGACCCAAGAGGCGCTTTTTAAGGTGCAACATATTTTTGTTGTAAATCACAAAATTCAAAAGCCCTGTCTCTTTCAGAAATGTTTTTTGAATTGATCTCTCATGCCAGAGACACAAACGCGCAAAACTTTGGACTTTTCCAAACGTCTGGAGCTTTGAATGCTCAGAGGATCATAAATAACTCAAGGGTGGTTGCCTGCTCTGTGCACTAACAGGCCAGACTCATCTGATAGGGACTGTTTACACGGGTCATCTGCTGGGAGCCTCAGACCTCTGTGTGCTGCCCTGTAAACAGTGCACGTTATCTGGAAGCTCTGCCGCTCTCTGTCCATAACACTGCCCGCCAGACGCTGCTCCCTCATCATGAGTGTGCTTCAGTTGGTAGAGAAGCCTCTGTTTTGTGTCTTGTTTCCTTCCATTCTGAGACAGACGCTGGAAATGATCAGCTAGTAGCTCGTAATTGCAACCACTGTATGTTCTATTGGACCAGTTAAGAAAAAGCAAGCAGGGAAACAGACGCCTGTAGGAAATGCTTTAACTGACGCCACTGCTAATATATCATGCCAACAATATATGGGAACATTGGTTAGCTTGGCTGAACTGCTCAGCATGGAATACAGTTACTTTTAGCAATATAAACAAGTCATAAATAATGCTCTTTAGCCTTTACAGGTGTTGACGTGAGATGTAAGGAAAGTTGGGGCGGAGAAAGTTTCCTACTTGGAATAATCACTTTGAGGGCTGCTCCATTGTATTATTCATTTGAAGAAGTCAGAATTTCCAACATTCTGACCTAATGCTTGAAAGGACTCACTCACTCACACAGACAAGACACTGTGAGTTTAGAAAGCCAGATACATGGAACATAAGCAGCCTTAAAGCCATGCTTAATTCAGAGAACTAAACATGGAAATGAAGCTTTAAGCCTGGACCAAGAAGTGCTGAAAGAATGGGTGAGAAAGCATGAGAGACAATCTGAGGCAGAGAGAGACCGATGCACGGGTGGCCTGCTAAGGATTGGCTTCACATCCTCACTACATACATATTGTAATAACACAAGCTCAACATGTAGATTTTGTTGGAGTCCCTGTTTTTCTACATTCAAACATATGCTGCTCTTTAGCTCTGTTTACAAGAAGAATAGTTTGAGGGGGTGCTTTCTTATTAAGCGTCATTAGGAATGATCTGGAAACAAGTTAACTAAGGATCATCAGAAATGAGTTAGAAAACACTAGTAGGGCTTCTAAAATGCAACACAGAAAACTCCAAGAGTATAGGAAGAGGAGGTTATGTGAAGTTCAGAGAAAACGCTGTGAATGCTAGATGCTGCAATTTCTAGTTCCTTGAATTCCAAGATGTTCTCAACGCCCAGAGTCAATACTACGTACCACGGTCCTGGGTGGCTTACAAATGGACCATAGCGTCAATTGTATAGCTTCTGGCTACCATTGGCAGCATTTGTATTGACTTTATTGGTCGGTTGGTCCATACTGATATATCCCAACAACTATTGGATGGATTGCCATATAATTTAATGCAGACATTCATGGTCCCCAGAGGATGAATCCTAATGACTCTCGAGATCCCCCAACTTTTCCTTGATCGCCACCAGCAGGTCACTTACCCTGTGAATTATCTCAACATCTACTAAATGGATCGGCACTTTTAGTACAGACATTATGGTTACCAGTCGATGAACCCTAATAACTTTGGTGACCCCCTGACTTTTTCCTCTGGCACAACCTTAAAGTTCACATCTGTGGCTTTGAGTGAAATATCTCAACAACTATAGGATGGATTGCCATGAATACTCATCGGTACATTCATTGATCAGGACACGCTACTACTGACAATTTTGTAACAAAACATAGTTCCTTTTTCAATTCCCAGGGACAGATTTGACAGCGACACTGCCTTCTCAGCTGCACGCTTGCGCAATAGTCACAAGCTCCACACGGTACGTGACAGAGGCTGGTAGCAGAGCGATCATGGCAAGCGAGAAGCAGCCAACGCTAACTTTTGAGGGATGGAGGTATTCCCACTACTTCAAACTCGTTGAAACTAAGGGGAGGAATGTGAGTGTAAGGTGTGCGCAGTGTCCTGGCGAGAAACTTTTTGTCCACTGCCGTTAACTCAACTGCCAACCTCACCAAGCATTTGAAAGTAAAACATGCTAACGTGAAGCTTGTAGCTCAAGATCCCCGGGGAAATGATGATATGTCGAGTCCGAGCCCAAATAAGCTTGTGCTTACCCCCCGAAGAAACAGACTTTCAGATTAACGTTTTGAAAGACTGCTCCTGATGAGGTATAATCACCCATTTTGTGCTGATGTGGAATAGGTTGCCTGCCACCCGTGCTATAGTCATAGCTCAAGCCTATGCCTAATATCATACTGTGAAGAAGGGCCAGCATATTCAGTTAACATAGCCTTTTTAATTCTGAGGCTAGTCATGCTTTAAGTTGTGCTTGATTTTATTTTGGCTAAAATGCATTTGCCTCTAAGCTGTATTATGCCATTTTATTTTATTTACACAAGCCATCGACATCAAGCCATTTTGAAGTTTTTCTTTTTTTCTGCTGGATTTAGATGAGGCATGTTTTATTTTGAGACATATGACCAATTCTGAGGTTATCATGTTGTTCCTAAGGAGCCTATTGATACTATTTTTTCTCCATAGTAGAACTTTATGTAGGCCTACACATTTAGGAACAGATATTGGGTTCTGCCCAAAGTCATGTTTCATAAAAGTAACGTATAAGTAACGAGTAACGTCATAGCAGCATAATAAACAGCAACAGTGATGACTACATTTTGAGCCAATACCATAAAGCATATGGCACGTTTTCGAACGTTCTGTCACTGTGCAGACCGTGCAAGTATGCAAAGGGAGTTTTTTTCGAATGCCTGTTGTAAAGTAGGACGGAGACAAGGGCATTGATTTGTGTCATTTTAATTGGAATATTTGAGGAAGACATCTGTGAGGAAACATCACTGATGTGGGGTGATTGTGCAAAAGTGACCTCTGTTTGATAGTTATTTCTAGTTTTTCCTCTGAGAAGCTGGACCTGTTTCAGACTGTATCCAGGCATTTCATTAAGCAGTGAGGAAATGCAGACCGCAGGCAGCTCTCCCTTACATTTCTTGATGGATTATGTTTTTAGGGGAGGGTGCAGCTAATTTATATGCGGTTGTAATTGCTCCAGTGGTCAGTTTTTTTATGGTGGGAATGTAAGAGGACTTTGATTGCCAGTTAGCAGATACGTTACTCTCTGGCTCTCTGAGCCGGTCTGATCCACTTCACAGTTCACTTCAGTTCTCAACGAGGAATTCATTTAATTAAAAAGCACCGTAAAAACATACACAAAATCACAAAAATGAGCTGATAAGACCAGATGGAGAATAAAGAGCTGGTTATATTTTAATAAAGCATTACTCATCCATGCATAATATTAGTGAGCATGTACACACACACAAGGCTGTGTGATTTGATATGCAAATTAAGCAATTAAAATTCAAGAGAGAAATACTTTTACTGTTGAATCCATGTAGTGGCTTTAACTGCTCTCCAAAGTCAGGGTTTTTCCTGACTCAGAGTCTGCCTTTACGCACGGCAGTATGCATGATCAGTCCGCGTACAGTAAAGGCAACGAGTCTTCACATGACCTCATCACTCTAAAGGGTAATTCTACTCAGGGTCTTTTATAGTTTGGGCCATCATTCCGATCAATAATAGAACAATTTTACTCAACAAGTTAACTGCCGAGATCTGAGAACAACGACAACATTGCTAAAAAGATGTCTGACGGGGCACAAAACACCAGCGTTAAGATGAAGAAGCAAACTCCCAGGTTGACTTAATATATTTGCTACCGAACACGACGAGAGTAGAGTAAAATATTTAATATAAATAACACCCGTAGAAGTTTACTGACTGATGTCCTGGTTCAACTTTGACCCACTGCTTCCACAGTTTTCCTGTGCATTGAGGGCTTACGTATAACAAACATTTTAGGTGTGGCTAGTTCCAGTTTTACCTTCAAGTACAGTAATGTAGATCATCTGGCTAAACTTTTAGCATGTTTACAACCTGTCCCATCATCTGGACCCTCGCGTTTCTTGCCTTGTTTTCTTGCAGCAACCACTTTGGTGCGTACAATGTTCTCAGAACTGATAGAAGCCAAAACTACAAAAAAAGGGTCCAAGTTGTAAAAAAAAAAAATATCCTAAAGGGAAAGGAAATACTCTTGAACCGTGAACAGCTATCTGGCAAATGGCGATGAGAGAAAGGGCAGGAAAGTGGAGACGAGGCTAAATCTCTCTTACAGGAAAGTAAGCAATAACCTTAATAGGATGATTAGGACGCAGGTCATGTAACTGCTTCTTAAGGCGTCTACATCTTCCCATTGGTTTTCTTCTCCGTTCATTTGGAGCTAAGCTTTTGACACTAGTTTTGTTTTACGCACATTTTATATTATGTATCCCGTTAAGCTTTTGGTGGACAAAAGGTGTAAACAGACGAATGGTGAGACACGGTTGCTAAGACCCGAGCTCTTCTCTGGTCTGTGTCTCAGTGGCAGTAAATATCAGTGAGGACTAAAGATGTATAATTAAGCGAGTTTTTCCCCCGTCTCAACATCTGTGCTGTTTGGCGATATTTGCACATGCTTATGGGATTCAAAGGCTCAGCATTTCATCATGATAATAGCAGCCTATTTTGTTACTGTGTGGCTGGAGAAGTCTCCTGTTTAATGTAGAGTTGTCGTGTTTTTCTTTCTGTGGAATTGCAGAAAGAAATCTCTCTCCACTGGTTGCTCTAATGTAAAAGTACTTTCTGCATCTTTCTCCTTTGTCTGTGTCTTTCTATTAACTGTGTAATCAATTCTACTTTATATGTTTTTTTTGTGATTACAGAATCATTTCTCACCCTTCAGGGGGTTTGTATTGTAAGTGTGCAGAGTATTTTAGGGTTGGCCCTTCATAAGGGGCTCTAATCTTTCTTAAGCATTCGTTGCTGTCTTTTAGAGCAACCACTGGTGTAAACCTCTCTTCATGCATTTTTTTTTTTTTTTTTTTTTTTTTATAGCAATTTTGAAGTGCAAACAGCACTTTGAAATGTCATACATCTTGGCCAAATTAGTGCTTTTTAACACAATTTGTCTAAAGTAAAATTGTATACCAGACTATTCCTCGTCCAGTTGGAGAGACAAAATGCTTATTTTGGATAAGCAAACAGTGAAAAGTGGCCAGTTACGCACAATGATTTCTTCTGTAAGTCTCCAGAAGTGTACAGTAGAACTTTTCAGGTCTTTGCTGCTGATAGCGCTGCTCCGTCATCTTGTGAAAAGGAGCGTGACTCCCACTGCCTTGATCTGCCACCCACACCACTGAACAATGAAGATATGCAGGCAAAATAGAGCAGGCTGTGTGTGTGTGTGTGTGTGTGTGTGTGTGTGTGTGTGTGTGTTTCTGTATCAGTCTGTATCTAAACTTTATTGTGTGTGTGTGTGTGTGTGGGATCTGTTGGATTTGCTTCAGTGGCCTTGCCCTGGCGATACAGGAGCTCAGCTGTGCTTTGATGTTGGGAGGCTGAGAGTTCGTCCCACCAGGAAGCGACTAGAATATCTGGTCTGTCAGGAGGACAGCGTCTGGTCCGGCCAACATCTGTCTGGACTCACAGAGCAACACAACTAGAAGTGTCTTTTCAAGTCAGATCTGACTGAAAGATAACCTTCGAACTCACTCTGTTATCAGAGGAGGAAGAGAGGAAGGAAGAGAAGTAAACTGCTATTGCTTGAATGCAGACACATTCAAATACACTACATGTAGAATGCAAATTCACACTCTTATTTTTCCTGAAAGTCTTACAGTATTCAGACTTTTATACCACTCTTTTTGTACAATTCAGAAGGAGAAAAAATAAGTCAGTGTGCGTTGAAGCTAAAAAGTAAACTATGTTTATGTACTGTGTGTGTGTGTGTGTGTGTGTGTGTGTGTGTGTGTGTGTGTGTGTGTGTGCGCGCGTGCGTGTGTGTGCGTGCACGTGTGTGTGTCATTGAGTATCTTTCCTCTGGAGATCCAGCCTGAACACTGCCTGCTCTGACAGACAGGGAGCTGTCTAACGTCTCTGTTTGAAGTGACACTGTGATGCTACCTGGCTGCCATTCTCAGCCCAAAACTCTTAGAAAAGACTTTTTGTCTTTTTCTGAGAAGGGTCTGGAGGTGTATCTCAAAGACAGCCAGAGCCTCTGGAGTGTGTGTGTGTGTGTGTGTGTGTGTGTGTGTGTGTGTGTGTGTGTGCACGCGCGCGTGCATGTGTGTGTGCGCGCGCGTGCGCGTGTGTGTCTGTATCCTTGCAGATGAAATACTATCATATACCTCTCAGACATCTCGGTGGAGATGAAATAAGATATGCCACAAAGGCAAACATAGCAGTTGAAGCTGTGTGCGCGCTAACAGGTGAAACAAGATACTCCACAAAGACAATTGTGTCACTTGGATTTATCGTGTGTGTGTGTGTGTGTGTGTGTGTATTTATGTGAGTGCTAGCAGACAAAATAAGATATACCTCAAAGGCAATCCAGACACTTGGAGTTATTGTTTGTGTGTGAGTGCGCTGGCAGCAAAAGAACCCTGTTAAACCTCAAAGGCGAGCGTAACATTTGTGTGGCTATCGCTTGTGTGTGTGTGTGTGTGTGTGTGTGTGTGTGTGTGTGTGTGTTCCCGGGAGATTGTCGATGTTGACATTCTCCTCTGAAGTCTCCTTCAGTGGTCGGCTTGGGTTCCTCAGAATCCCACCTGCACACTAAACGCAAAGCCCTCTGACAATACCTGACCCATCCATAGCTGTCAGTCCATTTCTGATGCTGCAAACCACCTCGCTGCTTTGAAGTGTCTGAAGTGTGTGTGTGTGTGTGTGTGTGTGTGTGTGTGTGTTTCTTGAACAGATTCTCATCTAGTAACACACAGACAAAATCAGAATCAAAATGTTTTCGTCCCCCTCTTTTATGCTTCATTTCAGTTGCCAAGCGACGGAATTCCATAAAGTATCAAAGTTATTGGGACTTGAATAATTATGTTATCCAGTCATGTTCTCTTGACCATAAAAGCAGTGCGTGGATTCACATTTTATTTTGCCAAAAAGGAGACATGACCCCTGTCTCTCACACTCACACACACACACATACACACACACACTTTGACTAGGCCACATTTATCTCTCCAACTTTGTGACTTCTCTTCCCCCGGAGCAGGAAGCAGCAGATCAGGATCAGTTCCCAAGAGGATAAGATAATATAATAACCATAAAAACCTTCCTCTAGCCCCCACCACACACACACACACACACACACACACACACACACACACACACATATACACACACACACACACACACACTCTGTCTGCCTCGCCTACAGCCTCCTGTTGGGACGGCGGCGCAGCAGCACCTGTTTGGAAGCTCTCCAGGTCCGCCCGCCTCGTTTTAAATCACCTCCCCACTGTAGCCTTTTCATGTATTTAACAGGCTTGTATCCAGTTCAGCGCTGAGCAAACCAGGCTTGTTGTTGAGTGCTTATCCCAGTTTTGCACCTTGCGGCTCAACACGGCAGCTACTATTCAAAGATGAATCACTGAAGGCACTTGCTGCACACCTGTTTTGGCTGAATATGCAATACAACTGCATTTTCTTTAAATGTAGCATGTTTGAAAAAAAGGAAATGAGCACTAATTGGGTATCTATGAAACTTGCTTTCAATGTGTTTAATTTAAACCTCTTTGTACTACAAGCCAGCCTTTAGCTTATCCTCCTTATCTCGCACGCCCCCTCTGGGCCTCCAGATTCACCCTTTAAACACATTCCCAAGATGCACTTCCAACAGCCAGGCTCTCACCAGCACTGAGATGAAATCCAGGAGGGATTGCCTCGGCCAGCAGAAGTTCCTGTGTTGCAACCATTCTCTGAGCATGCAAAAGCCCATTTTTCACAAGAGAAAGGAGGAGGAAGAAGAAGAGGAAGATGCCCCAGGGAGAAGCAGGAGTTGACACTGTCGGAGTTCATGAGAAAGGAAACGTTGGGAAGAGAGAGGACTGACAAAGATCAGAGCCTTAATGATTTCCAGGGGCTTTTTGTGATTCTTTGCCTGAAAAATCAAAACTCCAGAATCCACCAGCCATGAATAGTAAAAGTAAGAAAAGTGACTTCAAAATGTATCTTTCCCCCAAACCAACGCGAGTCAGTGTGCCAAGTTCAGTAAAGCTGTCTAAATTCTCAGTTTCTGGTAGCTTTTCTCCTGAAAATGAAAGGTGAACAAGTAATTATCAAGGATCAAGGAAACTTTATTATCCCAAGGGGAATTTTGATTTACAGCCAACAGTACCACACACCAGACAATCAATGTAAGAATCACAAAAACACAGGAAGACAGTAAAAAAAAAAAAAAAAAAAATAATGGAGCATAACATAAACATCAACCAGTCAATAAATACATGAATACAACATTAAACTACCTTGTGTAAAATGGCAGTTGGGATACATTTTTGAGCCTATAGGTCTTGCAAGTAGGCAGACGGTATCTATGGCCAACTTCATTTCATTAAAAAGAGGATGGCTTGGTTCAGACAGGACTGATTGGGCCGTTCCATTATGCCATTTACATTACCAATATCTGTCTGATATCTTTCTCTTATAACAAGTTTAAGGGTCATAGCAGAACAAAATAGAGCAACCAGTGGCCGGGATAGCTCAGTCGGTAGAGCGGGCGCACATATAGAGAGGTTCATGCCTCGACGCAGAAGGTCCAGGGTTCGAGTCTGACCTAGGATGATTTTCTGCATGTCTTTCCCCTCTCTCCCCCTTTAATTGCTTTTCATATCATTAAATTAAATGGGCAAAAAAAATAATCTTAAAAAAATACAAATAAATAGAGCAACCAACTTATACACCAAAAGGAAAAAGAGTCCTTCAAAACACTGTCACCAGAGAAGAACGAGGGCATGGAAAAAAGCGATGTTTCTTTCATGGGGCAGTTTATGTTGCCAATCTCTCTGACCATACATTGGTGTTGTGGCCAGTTAAGGTCAACACCCGAGACAAGGCTGCCGCCAGGCCTCAGGATCAGAAGCGTTGAAGAGTGCTCGTGTTGCGTCTCACCGCAACAGCTCAAATTGTCAAGGTCCTGATCTCGGCAGGCCGCACAACTTTGTGACAAAGTTACTCTCCCCACATTTCAAGGTCTTTGGCAAACCGAGGCTGCCAACCACCGCTGCAGAGCGCCGGATGCTTTGCTTTCACATCATCCAGCCCAGAACGGAGGAGCAAGCAAAAGGAAGGAAAACAAGAATGTTGTCTTCTATTTTTCAAATGAAAAGTTACTTGTTTTCATCAGATGTACACGCTGACAATGGCCTCGCAACAAGGACGTCTCAAGTCAGTGAACAGTCTTGTTTTACATCTGGTCTCATTTCCTGCCTGACGTGTATTGAGAGGGATGAGGCATCGCAGCGCGGAGTCGCTCGCCTCAGGAAGGAAACTCAGGCAAATATTGAGCGAGGATGCTCTGCAGAGTCATTTGGATGCAATAAAACAACAACCCGGGAAGCAACTTCAGCCCCCTACTCCTCCTGGGTTAACGTGGTGACAGGCCCTACTAATCCACTGACACACTTACTAGATTGCTATCTAGCTCTGGATTCAATTAGCTGAGTCTGGTTGGGAAGAGATAAAGGGCCTTTATTAAGACTTTGATATCGTAAATGAGAGGGATCGGAGGCACATGTTTGATTCTGTTTAATGTAGAGTCGAGATAGGAGATAAGAGAGCTTATCAGTGACATTGGAGGAAAGGAGATTTGTCTCAGAGCATTAGTGGCAATGTAACATTATACAGTGGTTAATGATGTGTAACAAACATGCTTACCCTTGCCTCTGCTTTGTTCAATATGGAAGGAAAGGAAAAGAAAACGGGATGAATGTTGTTAAACCATAATTTGTACAACAGCGTCGCTTCTGCAAAGATGAAATTTCTCCGGCTTGTTCTCAGCGCATAATTCCTTTTGCACAATTACACAGACACGCCATTCATCTTTTTATGGCATGCTAATTGTGTTTACCAGCGGACGCGGATGTGTTTGCTGGCTGCCTTCAGTCATACGCAGACACCAAAGCTCGGCTTTCCCCTGAGGAGGCTCCATCCTCCTGCTGCTGGCCAGCTGCTGGTTTGATCCTCAAGACAAACCCTGAAAAAGAGTTACAGTCATCAAATCTTCAAATGCAAGGACAGGATAGAAAACCCAAAGATTTGGGAGTGCTGCTTGGTACCAGAAATCTCCATGGCAGGAAGCTGTTGGCAGGTCTGTTAGGGATAGGAAGTACACAGATCAGACTGTTCTGAGGTGATGTGCTTCGGTAGCAGTGGTTAAAAGGCTTCCTTTTACCCTGGATATATGAAAACAGTGATACCTTAAATCGAATCTATACCATTTACTGCCACAAAATCACCTTTCAAATGATTTTGTGCCAATGCCACCAAGACAAATTCACCTGTATTCATTATCATCAGGGAGCAAATTGAGTCTGATAGTGGACTTTTATACCACTCTTGTGGACTTCAGCGCTCCCTACAGAACCAACAGGACCCTGCTGTGTATCTCCCCGAAGGCAAAATAAATCGTATTTTTGTTGGAATTGCCCTCTCCTTCCTTCCTCCTGAACCTCCCTCTCCCTTGTTCTCTTGTTACCCTAAATGCCTTGGAACAAATCTTGTCCGGAGTGAACAAGGAAAGGTACGATCCCTCTGTGACTGGCTGTAGTTTTGGTAGATGCACTGATGTTCAGAGACACTGAACACTCTCTGCCTCCTCCTTTGCTTCTAAATCGTTGAGTCATTGGTATCGATTAACAGTCCCTTTAGTTCCCTGCAGATATATTATGGCCTTTTTGTGCCACTGGAAGTAAATTGCCCTTCAAATGTGTGTAAAACACAGTGGGCAAGGAAAAATAAATGCAAAGCAATGGTCTTGAAAGAAGTATTTATAGTAAATTCCCCTATCTCTGTCTCGTTCCCTCATTATTTGTGATTAGTGGCTCCACGATTATTAGGGCTGGATCTAATTATTCGACTATTCAGATATTCGCTCGTTGGGTAGGTATTCAATTTTCAATTAATTTTTGTTTCATATTTGTTTTGTTGTTTACTTTTTCCTTCAATGCTGTAATGAAATGTGCACACAGGCTGAAATTCCCAAGGGCGTTTTGTTGGGATTAAGCAGCTTAATGTCTGCTAGCCGCTGGCTAATGTATGCAGCTAGCCGCTGGCTAATGCATGCAGCGCTATTCCGTCCATCTCAGTGGAGAACGAAGAAATGTCGAATTGTGGTCGAGCAGTCTGATGTGTAGAGATCTGTATGGTTATACTGCAGCAGCCTGGTGTTGTTCAGGCGATTTGATGACCGTCAAAATAGTACGGCCGAGCGTAATGCCACTGCGCTCTGCTGAGGTCACTCGCTGATCAGAAGCTTCAAATATTCGCTATT
Organism: Sander lucioperca; assembly: GCF_008315115.2. Classification (NCBI taxonomy): domain Eukaryota; kingdom Metazoa; phylum Chordata; class Actinopteri; order Perciformes; family Percidae; genus Sander; species Sander lucioperca. The sequence goes on along the minus strand of NC_050192.1, from coordinate 26,658,213 downwards.
GATTAGTAAGCTTCAGAGCACAAATAATGGTAATCGGGACAGCCCTAAGGCCAGCTTCACACTGGCTGCGTGGCGTGAGCGTGGCGTTTCTGTTGTGTGTCAGCTGCATGACGGCTGCGTGGCGTTTTCTATGTCTTTGCACACCAGAAACGTGTCTGACGCGGCACTGCTGCTGCTGCTAGCCTTGTCTGTACGCATGGATGTTTCCCATTGATAAACTGCACTCAGTAGTAGATACTTCATGTTAAACATAAATATATACTGATTTGATTACAGCAAAGACAACGTCGGCAGTATTGGCGGCAAAATAGGCTACAATATTGACAGGTGCGACATTTGAAAATCGATAATTATTTATTATTATTTTTTTAAATTACATTTATATCTGCACACTTATTTTCTTGTGACTAACACTAGCACTTGGACATTGACTGTCTGTAAGTCACTTCTCAATGTTAGCCTCTAAAACCCCAACAAGCCCCGGTTGTAAAGCCCAGCACTCTCATTTTCCCTCAGTCTTCAGGGCTTTACAGAAGCAATTGACCATATCAGCTTTTGATGTGCTTCACTGTTGCACAACCTTCCAACATGCTGGCTGCCGCATTCCCCCAGGGCTCAAGGTAAAGTGAGGTACCTTACCAGTCCCAGAGGTGCATTACTGCTAGTTTGTTTGACAAATGGTCGGGGGACGAAGGTCGACCCCTGAGGGCTGCATGCTGGAACCACTCAAGCAAGCTTTCAGAAACTCTTTTAGACAAACCTCTGACTCACAGCTTGACTGTGTCGGAGCGATGGACGGTGTGCCTAACCCATGGAAAACTGAAAGCTCATTTTCTGGTAGAGGTTTGTGGGGTCATGCAACAATTTTCACTTACTTGGGGGGAAAAATTGGACGCATCAACCCCACAGTGTCACGATTTCTGATATGAAGGATATCGCTTCATGGTATGAGTGAATATGGTTTTAGTATCTTTATAGATTTCTTTGAATAAAACATTGTATCACAGTTATGAGCGTGTGGCTTTTCTCTCCTTTTATTTCTAAGATTAATTAATTTAGCTTGCTCAATACATTTAGTCAATAAAGCCAAGGCTTTAAGCAGTGTCACTATTAAAGTATGGACTATGGAGCTTTGATGGTCTAATTGCAGTTTCAGATGCTTCCCTAATCCTTTAAGAACACATTTCTCAGCTCCAATTCAGAAGTATCACTACTAGAGCTCAGAACAGTGTGGTTCCGGAATTAAAAATCCCATTTATTTTCTCCATAAGGATTTTGATTATCAGCCATAATGTCTAAACCATCCGAGGTAGCCTGAACACAAGCTCCGAGGCTGTGAATGAAAGGTTTCTGCTCCTGTAGAAGCTAGAAGTCCGTATGAAATCAACCTGGTTTTAGGAAAAACATGTTTTGTTTGCGAGCTAACGGAGAAATACTACACTACCCACAATCCTAAGCGTAACAGCGACATCTCAAATTGGGGGAACTTGCTGTTACCATGATAATGTTTACCGAACCCGCGAACAGCTAGAGCGAGCTTCTACCGTTGAAGTCTATGATCATTTCTGTACACAGTCTTGTACCTTTGCCTTTTTTGCCGCTTTCAAAATGTTCTTTTGCGTCAAATCCAATGTTTTATGATCACGATTCATCTTGTAACTGGTTGGCTTGGGTCCAGGCTTAAATCTCTTTATATAAGCATTTAATGAAACATCAATGGAGATATTGAACAGGAAAAACACTTCCAGAACCAGAGCCGTTAAAAAAGTGGGGGTTTCACTGTTGAGCTCTATAGTAATCATAATAATAGCCTTTCCAAGCCCATATTGATTAAAGCCTCCTGCTAAAGGTGCAATTTGAGGAGTGCGCTCATGCATTTGTACTCCAAACATTAGAGGAGCACGGTCATGTGTTTTCAGGGACAGGTTCTTGAGATAAGGACGGTACTGACAAGCCTTGTGTTCACCAAATAGCTGGCTTTGTTTACTGAGGGTCAGTGGGTGTTAACCTGACCAGTCTGAGGTCACTCTGGCTGTGGGAACTACCTCCACCACTAGTTAGGTATTGTAGGAACTGGAGGTGACGCACATTCCTGGCAGTGTCAGCGTTCAGAGGCATGCAGCGAGGATGTGGCACTTTGGATTAACATACAGTGAGACGTGCTAAAGCGTTTTTTCTCGTATGTGTGTGATGCACCTGATGCACTGCAGGCTGATGTTGACACACATGTAAGCTGGCGCTCAGTGCACTGAGGCTGTGAGCCATATGTGAGTCTTTTCTTTTCGTGCCATTTTCTACTTCTACTCCACCACATTTCAGAGAGAAATATTGCACTTTTTACTCCACTACATTCATCTGACAGCTTTATTTACTTTACAAATTAAGATCTTTGCACTTAAAAGACACATGTAATATATAAAAAATGTTTTATTGTAAATTAAACAATATATAGGCCTACAAGTCCAGCTGAAAAAAATTAGCCAATTAAACACTCAGTTGATTGACAGAACTGTTTGGATCGTTTCGAGTTTCTAAAATGTGAGGATTTTTCTGCATTGAGTACTTTTACTTTTAATAATTTAAGTACATTTTCCTGATGATACTTACATACTTTTACTGAAGTAACATTTCCAATGCAGGACTTTTACTTGTAACAGAGTGTTTTTACCGTGTGGTATTAGTACTTTTACTTAAGTAAAGGATCTGAATACTTCTTCTACCACTGGTTGACTGTAAAGTACTTTTTTTATTAACTTTCCTATTTTTCTTGTGTATTTTCCTTTTTAAACTTTGAGCTACTGCCATCCCATAACCTCTTCGTCTTTCACATCACGTAGCGTAAAGGAGCGTAAGAGCAAACTAAAGGCATTACCGTCCTACAAACCCTCTTACCCAGCATGCTACAGACTAAGTCTAAATGTAACCAATTATACGATCAATTTTCTAACTGGCAACCTCCATCCTCTCTCATATCTTCAGCCATGCTTGGATTTTTCGGTAGGGTCTGAGAGTAAAGTTACTGTACATAACTCAGAAGCAGTAGGAGCGTTTACAATATTTGTAGCAGCAGTGATTCCAGAAGTATGGTTTCTCACTGTAGCAAGACAGAAAGGGCAATCAATTAAACCAATCCAGCCAGATGTTGCTTCCAGCGGTGGCACTGGTCACCAGATAGAGCCGCGTGGATCCAATTCCACTTCAATCAGAGCCACTGACCCTGCTGAAAATAACAGACAGGGGGGGAGGAGATATTTCAAAATTAGAGCTCAACATTCTAGAGTGTGCACCAGCTGGCTGTGTTCCCTCTCTGTCCTTACAAAGTGATCTGTGAGCTGCCTTTGAAGAAAAGTTGTTTCATTTGATATAACTCACTTCACTTCTCTTTCCATCTCTCTCTCTCTCTCTCTCTCTCTCTCTCTCTCTCCCCTTTTCCTTTTTACAAGATCCTCTGTATATTAGAGTATTAAGATGAGGTTTGTGGTGATGGGGGTAATTCCCCCGTGGCTGCAAAATATCACTTTCTCCCTGTTGGGGAGAGTGGGGGGATGACTTACTGACACGCTCCACAAAAACCAAGTGGCCCAGGGTCTAAGGTTTCAGAGTCCCACACATTCGAGAGAGGCGTATCATTTACAAAGCCTTCCCTGGGATAGCAGTTTTTATTGGTTAAAATGACTCACTGTGTTTTTGATGATTTAGTCTCATTTTGAAGAGAGAGACGTCTTGACTTCACGTGGCCTCAAAGCCGTGTGGAACATTCTGGGTTTCAGCGATAATTAGGGGGTTGCCCATTTTCTGTATAAAAAAAAAAAATTAAAAATAAATATAAAGTAAAAAAACATCACGTTTTTTTCAAAAGCAGATTTTTTTCCTTCGTTCATATCCTCCATCAAAATTTTTGCCCCGATGAATGATTTTTGGGTTTTTCTTTGCGATGCCAAGATTATTCCAGTCGAAAGGTTGCAGTGACCTCGGGCTGATGATGGATGGCATGGAAAAGGCACAGGGAGGGACAGAGGACAAGGACGGAAAAGAGCTCATAATAGAAACAGCCACTTCTTACAGGAATCAAGTCATTTAGTTTTGAAATGGGCAAAATCTCTGCAGATGTGTCTCTCGTATCCACATATATGAAATGTGGGTAAATGTTCCGGTTTCTGCTGTTTTGTAATGTTTTTATTTGATAATTATCAATAGTGATTTGGAGTCGATTCAAGAAACATGGAATCATTTACAGTATACTGTGGCCCCTACAGTACACGCATTGCAGGTTATGAATGGCGATTTAGCTATGAAACATTTTGTATCACCGTAGCAGTATGGTCTGCTACGATGCCTGCTACTATACTGCATGAAGCCACTCACTTTAAATTGCAAGTGACCGGCTCACACACCATGGCTGTTAGGATTAACTGCTGCCAGAAACTGCAGTAACTCGCTCTTGCGCACACACGCACACACACACACACACACACACACACACATGCGCACACACACACACACACACATACACACACACACACACACACACAGTCCCCTTTTCATCCAAGCCACAGACATGTTGTGCTGCTGTTCACACTGCAGTGAGTGAAGGCAGCGAGGCAGGCAGGCAGGCAGGCAGACAGACAGACAGACAGATCAGCTGCAGAGAAACCGCAAGGTGCAGTGCAGATCGGTGTGTCGAAGAAGAAAAAAGAAAGAGGTACATACAGTACTGCAGGGTGACGAAAGAGCAACACAGTTACACTGTGAAGGAATAGTTTGACAATTTGGGAAATGCGCTAATTTGCTTTCTTGCAGACTTCAGAGTTTCATTGATACCATTCTCACGCCTATTATTAGGTAAATGCGTAGCAAGAGCCAGCAGGCGGTTAGCGTACCGTAGCTTAGCACAAGACAGGAAACCGCTAATGTGCCTCTGTCCGAACGTAACAAAATCTGCCTACCAGCACATCTAAAAATCACCCATTATGTCGTTTGTTTCATCCGAGCAAAAACGTAAGTGTAAAACCGGCAAAAGGTGCTACTAGCGTAGCGTAACTGAATACATTGTTTTAGTTTTAGAAAAGCAATTTGACAGAATATGACTGAAAACAAAGAGCATCATCCACAAAAGATGTATCATCCTCCAACTGCATGCAATCTGCATTATACACTGAATGTGCTTCTCTGCTTTACAGCACTTCTGTTTGTTCTGCTTTACAGCTCACATTAGCTGACCTGATCAGAGTATTGTTGCTGTTATCTCATTAGCTATTCTATTTCTACTTCTTGCTCTTTAATAAAACAAACTGAGCAAGGCCAATGGTTTATAGGAAAGGTGGTTTTCATTTTAAGAAATCCAAACTGCTTGCTGATTTACAGGGTTGGGGGTTTGATTCCCTCTGGATCCCCCTACCTTCCATACTGAAAAGCACTTTGGATTATAGCCTCCAAGAAATGGCATAAGTTATACTGCATATTTATATGTCAAACGTACAGCTGCTGCGAGGAGAGCTCAGGGTCCCGACCGAGAATCCATCCGTGAATGAAATTAATTGCTATCTGTTCCCAGAGGCGTTGCTGCCTGGCCTCTGGGGCGGCCACATTATATTGGGGGAGGTAAATCAGAAACACACCCTAAGGTCTCCCCTGTTGCCTCTTGTTGAGTTCTTATTCTCGGAGCTGTCCAAGCCAAAACCTTGGAATTTGTTCTTCATTCACATTAGTCTGGATAGAGACGCAAAGGAAGAAGTGAAGAGCGAGAGAAGATGGCGAAAGGAAGAAGAGAGGGTGATTATTAAGTGGAGGTCTAACGGAGAATGACAAGAAGGAAAGGAGATACTGACGCAGACAAATAGAGGCAGAGAATTGTATATTGCAGCATTTTAAGGCCAGAACTCCAACTGTGAAACTTTGCTTATTCACTCACATTATGTCATCCAGACAAAGCACCTGATTCTCTCATCATCTCCCTCCGTCTCATTGGCCAGACTAGACTTCTTTCCCTCCCTCCCTCCCTCCCTCCATCCGTATCCTACCAGGGTACACGCATGGCTTTGTGATCACTTGTCTGGGGGAAGATGAGGAGAAGGAAGAGGAGGGGATAAAGAGAAGGCAGAAGAAGCTGTAATGGCAGCGAAAGATGAATGTGCAAGAAAGTATGAGGTGGAAGGTGAAAATGGGGGAAAGAAATGAGAGGAGAGGCGCAGGCCAAAGAAGAAGTAGGAGACGGTTGAGATAAGGGAGTAGGAGAGAGGAAGAATATTAACAGCCAGCAGTGGATGTTAAGAGCAGAGAGGAGGTGAGATGATGGAGCTTGTGTAATGGAACAAGATCAAAGAGGGTTTTGCAGCACTTTGCAACAGCGTGTATATTTATATTGCTGCTGCTCAGTTCCCGCTGTGCGCAGCCAAAGTACTGAAAACGTTATGTTTGCCAGCATTTTAGGTTGTATTTAACAGTGTTTTTGTTTTAACCCTCAAAACTTTCTTTTTCACTTTTCTCCATCTTTGGTGTTCAGTGCTTGTTGTTGTGGTTGTCTGCACCGCATATCCCAGAGATCACCTGTCAATCAAACAGCGTAGTTATGTTCGCACCGAACCTGCCATTCCTCCCACTCTCGGTGCATTGTGTTTGTACAAATTTGTCTTTAAGTGCCCATTATGTACAGTGCAGACAGCAGACTACAGACAACACAAAGGTAAAGGTTCCAAAATGATATATATATTTGTTCACAGCAGACATTAATAACATTAACAACCAGTCAGTTCCAGGGTCCTGGTATTGTGCATGCTGGCTCACTGTCATGACTTGACGCTAATGGAACGGAGCCATGGTTGACAACAACAAAATTGGTTTCACCTGTGCTTTTCCTGCAATGACAAGTCAAAATGTCTATCGTGAAAAAAGACAATTGTTTTCCAACCTTTTGAAACCAGCAATCCAACAGTTGCGCTGTGATTGACCAGGTACGTATATGGGAAAGTATTGTGTTTGGAACTGAGTGTAACAAGGCTTTGTGGGGAGACTGTGCATAAGTGTGCGCTGCTTTCCCTATCTGTGCAATTTGTTGTGGCTCGGCAGACTAAAGGACCCTCAAGCCTGACAGCTGGAAGATGGACCAGTAAGTGAAATACAGGCAGACGTGTAGATGGGTGATTGCTGGCAAGTATCTAGATTAGGGGCCCTATTTTAACAAATTAAGTGCACGGGGTGAAGCGCATGGGGCAGGTGCGTTAAGGACGTGTCCAAATCCACTTTTGCTAGTTTGACGGCAGAAAAAAGGGTCCATGCGCTAGGTGCATGGTTGAAAAGGGTTGTACTTAGTGTCTTCAATAATTCATAGGTGTGTTTTGGGCGTAACATGCAATAAACCAACCAGAGTGATCTCCCATTCCCTTTAAAAGCCAGGCGCGTTTGGACCTTGGCACATTGCTATTATGAAGGCGGAGTTGCACCGTAATATTTGTATTTGTAATCTTTTGCATGTTTGTGTGCTGCTGCGCTTCCCTGTGTGTGTAACAAGCATAGTGTGCGCGCGCTGTGCATAAGCCTAGGCACATTTTACTAATGCGCTGTTAAAATAACAATGAAATGCTGCTCTATTGACTTTAGAACAGGTTTTTGTTGGTCAATGGCGCCATCACTTCCCACTGCCTCAAGATAGCAATATGCCAAGAATTCACCTGAACACACCTCCCTGTAAGACCAGCACGCCCATGGGCGCAAAGATGGGCGCAGGTGCATTTGCTATTTAAACAACTTAAAATAGCAAAGACACTTGCGTCAGGCTTTGTGCCGTGCTGCGGCGGGTGCAAGATAGGGCCCTTGTAGTTCATACATTGTAGTACATACAAAATAAAATATAAATCTGACAAGAATCTGAATCAACAAAACCCATGCAAACACCAATCTGTGGCACAGCCCACTTAAAAATAACCCTGTGGGAAGCACTCAAGGGCTAATCCAGTCTCCTGCAAGTTAGGTTGGTCTGTCAATCAGTGAGGCCTCTGAGCCACGGAAATAGACACTGATGTCTTTTCTTGAAGACTTTTTTTTAGCTGACAAGAGAACTGCTGAGACTGCAATGAAAAGGGCCGTCATCAGAAAGAGATTATGTTGTAACGTGGCAGTTAAACTGATTTACTCCTATCTTTGCAATACTGGCGTCATTTGAAAGCTACAGGATTAAAACACTTGTGAGCAACTTTGTGGCATGCACCAGCTGGATACAGTATGTCTCACCTCGCTGAATAATGAACTTGAGATAATGATTTTCTTTTACTCCTGAAGCACTTCTGAGTGGCACACTCTGTCTTCCGAACTGCAGGCTACTATAAGAGACAGGTTATTACCTCAGAACAGGCCCTTATTGGTTGCCTCCGCTCCGCATTCTTCTTCTTCCAGCAGGCAGCCGCACTTGACTGGATATTTAACACTCGCTATCACATTCTCTCCCCTGCTCTGGCCAGGATGATGAGTGTTGATAAAGGATTCTTTGTTTCCTCTCCTTATCTCTCCTTCTGTCTGCTCCCCTCCCGTCCCTCCATCCTTCTCTTCCACATTCATTTTGCGAGTAACCGAGCAATTGTTACAGCCTATTTTTACGTTTCTAGTGGCGTCGCCCTCTGGTGGCAGTAACTATGGCAATAATTGTTATCTAGTAGTTAATATGACGGGCGCAGAGCAGGAAGTAAGGTGACGAAATATAACAGCGCCAAATTTCCGCGTAAGGTGGCAGGTTAAGGTGGTGGATGGGTCAAACCTGGGAGAGTGGGGTTCGAGTCCAGTTTGAAAATGATTATCTGGTATGTCTCGTCTCCCCTCATCCCCCCCACCACCCCCCCACCCCCTCCGAGGTCTTATGTTTGTTAAATCTTTACGCTGCATATTGATGTTGAAAAAACCTCTGTACAGTGGCTTTGCCAGACAAATTAAGTATGTGTGTGTGTGTCTATACAGATGAGGCTATTATAGATGTGCTGTGCATACAGTACATCTGCTGTGCATTGTGAATTTTGCCCTCTTTTAAATAGTTTTTAAATGTACGAAAGTTTTGTAGTTAAGTAGCAAAAGGCAGTGATTGTTATAATTTGTCTTCTCTGCAAGGCAAACAATCGATCTGCAACAACGCCAACCCCCTGGGCTCTCCAGACAGTGTGTGCTGGCGTGTGCTGCAGTGTGCTCTGGGAGCGTGAAGCCAGATTGCTTAGTCGGTGTCTGGTCGGAGCTTGGGTTTTTTTCTTTTTCTTTCTCCCAGCTAAATAAGGGCAAACAAATCAATCAGTGTTTCTGTGCTGACTCTTGAGTCACAAGAGCGGTGAGCAGGCAGGTGTGCGCTTGTAATTTCTCTCTTCATTACACTTTCCCAGCCGTGATGACAATGCTTTTTTTGAGTTTAACCAATCAAAATAGTTTTTTTTTAATCTCAGGGTGGAGGCTGGGGTCATTTCTCAACCCCAAGAAGGGAACATGTAATCTCAACTTTTGATGTGACATGAAAATTGCCAGAGTTGGTTATTGTGTAATGAATGCATACATTTCTAACACCCCCCTCCCAGTGGGATTTGAACCCCTAACCCTTGCAATTGTAGTGCCGTACTCAGCTCCCCAATCTCTGGGAAAAAGTACTAGTTGCAGTGAACAGGAGGCCCGTGGTCACGCTCTTCGACGGCACAGAAAGCTCCGGTCCAACCGTCCTTTTGATCATTGGACACGGATTATCAACGGCCAGGCCAAAACTCAATGTGCATTAATCAGCGTCAGAATACACACACTGCACTTCCTTTTAAATATGCACATTTCAATCCGTGCCTACATCAAACACTCTTACAGTATACTTTGATCCCCAGCATCCAAATTTGATGTTTAATTTATGTATTTATCCCTTGGAAAGGATTCAGGAAACTGGAGTTCCTTCTCTGCGTTGCTTTCTAATTGCCCTATTTAATGGAAGCTAATGTGAGAGAGGGAGGTTGTTTACTGTACTGTAGCTAGCGTTAGCTCTCAAGCCCACCTCTAAAGCCTGAAAAGATGCCACAGATGTCTCCCAGTTTTGGCACAAAGTATCCCACGTTACAACAAGCCTGTTCAGTTTATCAGGAGCGTCGTGGTGAGTCTTTGGAGGATACTTTGAGCTTTGTTTTCTCAATGTTTTATCACTGGAGTTCAGTGTCCTCAGCCACTCCACAGTGCAGCCTTTCATCAGTATTTTTGGACTCTGTGTAACCCAGTCTCTGCTCTGCGATATCCAGCCTTTATTTTTTTTTTTTATTGGGCCTGTCCCGTTGACTCTGGGTCTAGACGCAGGGCAAATAGACTGGAAAAACGCTCGCTGTCTCGTCCCAGACACATCTCTCTCCATCACTCTCACTCGCCGGAGAGAAGAAAAGTTTCCCCCTACGCTGCAGACCCTTCTTCCTTTTTGTTCACTTCCTTTCCAATTTTCAGAGCCCCATACCCTCTCCCCCCCTCCCCCCCCCCGCACCTGAGAGGGGTAGGTTACAAAGCTGTCTGTCACCCTCATGGGCATTAACTTTCTGTTGTCTCTGCCTTTGACCCTGCCAGTGGACTGAAACTGCTGTCACTTTAAATCCATTAGGAATGGCTCATAAATAATGTTGTCAGCCGCCGGGTTCTTGTAACCTGATCACACCGTCTCTCACCCCTGGGTCCCATCTGCAGAGCGCCCCACCCCCCGCACCTCCTTTCTCCCTTGGAAGATCCGTGGTAATTAGGGAAGCTAATAGGCGCCCAGCTCAAATAGGGCAGCAGCGGAGGGGAGGGCTGCTGTTAATGCTCAGAATAAAAAAGAGCTTTTGAAAGTGCTGTGATGAAGGCCGCTGAGATTTTCAAGCATGATATGATGTTAAAAAAAAAAAAAAAAAAGTTCCTGCAGCTTCCCCTTCAACACAGTGTCTCCAATTCCCCTCCCGACAACAGAAGGCTGAAGGGGAAAGAGAGGAAAAAAAGGTTGCGTCCCTTCACTCATCTTGACAGGCCTTACCTCAGACGCCGTTTTTTTTTTCTTTCAGGGCACAAAGTTGTTTCTCGCACACTGAGCTCCTTTGAATGCACTTGAAGTTGGCAGGGCTCACCTCGACCTCGCAGCGACTTGTGAGCCCAAGTGTTCTGCAGCAAAACCTGTGTTGTTTTTTTTTTCTGCCCCATGGCGGTGCCAAACAATAGAAACTCAGGAGCGTAAGGAACAACGTCGCAGGGAATTGGAAAGTCCTGGCCATTTGTCAACTTGACTCGGGTCAAAAATAGCTGTTCGTGTTTTCTTTTTGCCCTGGCTGGAAATCCTGCAGGTTCACTCGTTAGAAAAAAACTTGTTTCCTTTTGTTTTTCTTCATTTGGTTCTCTCCCCGGCACGATGCAACAGGAGTTTGTCCCCCAGTTTCTGCTGAACTTCAGATCATGGATCTCCTACCAATCCAACCTTTCCTATTGATGTAATTATACTGCATAACACACAATATAGCTTTGACACTAGGGCAACTGAAGCTTAAATGCAAGAAAGGGTCTATGCTGTCTTTGATGTCTGTATTTAAAAGGCTCATTCATTCACATTTTATCCATTATTTTAGGCACTTACACTTTGCCATTCTTTGGTTACCTCTTGCCTCATTTCTTCTCTTGAACACACACACACACACACACACACACACACACACACACACACACACACACACTCTTTCCCTTGTGTGGACCTTGTTTTTGTAGCTGTGTCGGCTGACTGAAAGAGTGTAAGGCCGTGTGTGTGTGTGTGTGTGTGTGTGTGTGTGTGTGTGTGTGTGTGTGTGTGTGTGTGTGTGTGTGTGTGTGTGTGTGTGTGTTTGTGCACATGCAGAGGGGGACCCCCCTGCTGCTTCATCATGTCACTAGCCAGCAGTGGGAAACACAGTGTTGGCAGAAGTGTGTTTCTGGCTGTGCCCAGTCTCCATGCATCTGTCAAGACCAGGCTATTTCCCAGAGGCGGCTTCTCAGGTCGTTTCTTTTCCTAAAAAAAAAAGCAAAAGAAGGAAATCCTGACCGAGCTCCGGCTGAGTGAACTCTAACCTCTGTTGTAACAGCTGCATATTTCAGCCTGCAGGAGGAAAAGGAATGCACAAACAGAAACTCAAGTTGTTATCTAATGAAGCAATGGTACAGCACTGAAGCCCTTGTAGAAGTAATGGCAGAAGTCATATTAACAGAAACAGAAGTAGTCCTTGATTGATAGTCCCAATTGTAAATCTTTTTTTGTCATCAAAACACCCAAAAAACATCAACACACACGAAGGCACAATCAATCAGCAGAACCTGAACACTGAAGGCTAACAGTGACACACAAGGCAGGAATGATTCAAAGTCTGTTGGCAAGTGAAAGGAGAAGACCCATGCAATGACCCCCCCCCCCCCCCCTCTCTGGACTCTGTGACTCAGCAGCAGTCACCTGTGATTCAGGGCTGAGTCACAGACCCCCCAGCCCCAGATGTTTAGCACATCCACACTACATTTACAGTAAATGTCAGGGCTGATGGGTGCGAGCAGCCAAGCTAACCGCACTTATTATTGTTATTTAACCCATGTTTTGTGTTTGGTGTAACTCTTTGATGGAGGCTTGCATAAGCTGGACTGTTACTGGAACTCCCTGTCTAGGGTGGTCTTCATTGTGTTTTATTTTCTTTTTCTGGGTGATGAGTTACTGTTAGGTGCATTGTCACGGTGTCTGTTTCATATCTGTCGCTTTGACAGTTTTCAACCATTGGAAATTGTATGGTAACTTGTTTTACACTGCTATGTTTTCTGTAGTTTAAATGCTTCTTTATGTTGCTGCTTTCTTAGTTCTGCTTAGTTCTCCTGCGGTTTAAACAAAGGTTAATCGAATGAAATGCGAGATGAGATTAGATGAATGATTCCCATCACAGAAAAGTGGGTTATTGATGCAGCAATGTGCTAGTAGTACAGATAAAGATACAGCGGTTATCCTGATTATACTCCAGGTAGTGGCTCGTTCTAAGCCTGCAATTAGCAGCTGATTCTGCTGCTGTCATGCACAGTGACATCAGATTTAGGAATAAGGATGACTCTGTTCATAACCGTAGAGGGCTCAGGCTGGACTGAGCTGGTGGAGCTATAGGAAACGCCATGGGGGATTAATGGCATTATCACTGGAATGAGTCAATTAATGATCTGGTCTGCAGGTCCCTCTACTGGTGTCAGCACAGAACTAGCAAACCCAGCACTGACTGGTAACCATGATGTCTCTGGCAGTTGTGTGTGTGGGGGTTTATTTACCGCTGGGTGACTGTTTAGGTTGTGAAATGGGTTTGTGTGGGAGTCTGGCAACATGCCCATCTATGTACTTGGCAACCCACATATCAGTTTGTGTTTCTAATTCTGCAGAAGTGTGACGTTGTGCTGGATACTTTTGGTGTGTTCTGGCTTCATCCTGAAGTTGAACTGAGTAAAACCTCTCTTTGAAGCCATTTGAAGTGATTTGAATGAACACATTCTCACTCCCAACTCGTGAAATACCGACGCTTGGTCAGGTCACTTTTTTAACGATCTGGCAATCCTTCGGCGTCACTTTTTGACGCTCTGGGTCGGGACCCCTTGGCATCATTTTTCAACATGCAGGGTAAATCCACTTATTTAGGGTTAGGGAAACACGGGTTTGGATTAAAACATGTAGGTTTAAGTGACACGCGGAACAAGAACAGAACACGACCCCTGTTCTGCTCGGTAAAAGTCCTGTGTTGTTTGACACAACCACCACCCCAACCTACCTTCTCACACAGATTTTCGCTATTTGATTCTTTTCCCTAGAATCAATATTTTTTATTTATTTATTTTATTACAAACGTTATGTTCTTCTTTACAAATGAAATAAATGTCAGACTGACTGACTGACCTGTGACGTGCATTCTTCTTAGAAAACATTTAGTTTTTAGAAATATCGTCTCTAACAGTGTATTATTCACCTTTTTGTTTTTGTTAAAGAAGGAAAAGAAAATCGCAATACTATCGAATCGCAATACTTCTAGAATCGCAGTAAATGAAAATCAAATGGAATCGGCACCCATGTATCACGAACGAATCGAATTGGGACAGAAGCATATGGTCCCAGCCGTAGAGGTCATGGAAGTCTATTGGGTGCAGACAGGCTCAGATGGCTCTCTCACACGGGGGTGAACAGTAGGGAGACAGGGTTGGGATGAGCCAGACTTTGCTTCTATGAAGTCATAAACAAAATGATTTATATGGTCATTGACCTAACTGTGGCAAGGGGAGCATATGCAATAAACAAAATGGTTGAAAAATAAGTTAAAAAAGTAAATTTCTAAATGTAAATTAGTGTGTTTGTCATTCTTGTGTTAGCTTCAGGCCTGTACCAGGTGTGGCCATAAACTCAGAATAATTGTGGACTTGTGTTGATTAAGAAAACCTTTCCCCAAAAAATATTGATCGTTAAAATCTGACTTTTTCTCAAGCACATAATACACTTTATTCCCATGGATTGCCGACATCATTAAGAATGCGTAACGACTAACTGTTGCTTGAAATGAATGCCATATGTTTAGCTGTAGTAGAGCAAACTTGTCTCACCCCTTCCTGCCCTATGCTGTCACTGTTCACCTAGCCCACGAAATCCATGTGGTTGGGTAATGATGCAAGGGGAAGTATTGCACTTCCATAAAGTTGGGATAATTGTGAGAGAAATGAATGCAGCATGGGCTGAGTTATCCTGACTTTTAGTCCCTGGTGTGGGACAAAACTGTTGGACATTGCCAGTGGTGGAGTGTAACTAAGTACATTTACTCAAGTACTGTACTTAAGTACAAATTTGAGGTACTTTTCTTTTCATGCCACTTTCTACTTCTACTCAGCTACATTTCAGAGAGAAATATTGTACTTTTTACTCCACTACATTCATCTGACAGCTTTAGTTACTAGTTACTTGACAAATTAGGATTGTTGCACACAAAACACATGTTTATAAAATACGATGTTTCATTATAAATTAAACTACCCAACAATATAACGGCCTACAAGTCCAGCTGAAATGTTCGGATCATTAAACACACAACTGTTGTGTGGTTTCTAGTTTCTAAAATGTGAGGATTTTTTCCTGCGTTGAGTACTTTTACTTTTAATACTGTAAGTACATCTTTTTACTTAAGTAACATTTTCAATGCAGGACTTTTACTCGTAACAGAATATTTTTACAGTGTGGTATTAGTACTTTTACTTAAGTAAAGGATCTGAATACTTCTTCCACCACTGAACATTACCCATAATGCAACTCAGTATAGTCTCTTTGTTAGACCATTCCTCAGTGGTACAGTAAATGCCCATCTTAATGCCCCAGGATGACATCATCAGAGTTATTTTTTTTTCTTCAAATTTGACAGTTTTTTTTTCCAGAGCCAGAGAAGACATTACAACTCTATTTCACTGTGTGAATAATACAATTTGTGACGAGTAAACTGATAGTCATGTGTAGAATTGATGGTGTTACCCTTTAATTTGCATTATTTAAATGTTGTGTGCCGCTGTATCCCGTTTGATCTGCTTCAGCACTATTTATAAAAGTGAGTTTTGAAAGTCTTTAAAGGGGCATTTCATGCATTCTGACTGTCAGTCACTTAGTTACTAATCTGTTCCTTTAATGCCTGGACAAGGGGAATCTGGTTTATAGGTTATGGCTGCAGAGAACACAGGGAAATATGCCTCATTACTAACCAAAGAGCCAAAGCCACTCTGCATTTGAAGTGGCCGGCCGTTCTGGCTTTCACTCTCAAACAGTGATTCACAGATGATCTTTGAATGACTCATTAAGTTCATTCGTACCGACCCCCGACTGCTTTTCCGCAGCCAGCAGCTTCACAGAAGGCATATTGGGTTCATTCTGCTGCTGGTGAAAGTGAAGAGGCTGAGGGTTAGTGTGGTGGAGCCCTCTGCTGGCCGCTGTGGGGAAAACATTTAGTTCAGAACGGATGAACAAGTTGGCTTACTGTATTCTCAAGGCTGAAAAAGCTCTATAGCCTGCCTCAGTCTTCCCTTACAGCTGCAGTGGATCTTTCACCGGGATCAACTCACTTTGGAACACTTTATTTTAGACTTCAGCATTTTTTTGTAGAATAACATTTGGTCTTTTGTAATTCTATATGACCAAAATGAGATGACTCAGGTGATTTTAGGGTGATGTTTAACATGCGGCTTGGGGCAGGCCATCTTAGCTCTTTCATAGTCTCAGATGTTGTCCTGAAAAATTTGGATTTGTCAAATGAAGCTAACTTATCACATCAGTGTATAAATACCAGTCAGAGAAATCCCAGACTTAATAATTGTGAGGGTGAGGGGACTCGGGGCATATTTAGCACCTTATCATACCTTAACAAATTAACTAAATACTTTCACGTCATTAACGTTATAACCGATAGAGGCGATGACTGACTGAAACTACAAAAAACAACATCTGGAATTATCCTTCAACAATAATCAAGATGGTTTATACCTTCTCTCAACTATACCAAGTGGAATAACGTAACACTCAATAGAGCACGAAGGAAATGTCTTACATGACAAATAAAGGAGTGATTGATTTCACTCTGCCTTCACAAAACAACTTCTGTGCAAAGTAGAAACCAACCACTGGAAACAAATGGCACCCTCTCCTATTGGAGCACCAGCGTGTGTTATTATGGAAGCTAAAGACTTTGCTCATCAATAGTGTACAAAACCAATCAGCAGTTTAGCAGTCTGGCCGCTTCACTAAGTGGCTGGGCGTAGTGTCGCTGTCCTGTCTTCGTCCTCGTCCTCTGAGAGGCTTGGTAATAAATAACCGGCCCAGGCTCCTGGCCGTCTGGCCGCCACCCAATCAAAAACCCATTAATCTAGCGATCTACATTAATTTGTTTCTCAACAAGCAGATGGCAGTCGCAATTGAAACCAAACAGACATGTGTTGTGTACTGCATAAAAATGGGCTTATAAATGGGCAAACAACAAAAGGCCAGATACCGTACCTGATCAAGATCTTCGCAGTTGGTGGGCCGCTGATAGCTTTGTGGGCTGAGAACAGAAGCTTAGTGCTGTAAATGTGAGTATTTGTCCACAAAACACCATAACCTTTTTCACCTGCCATCTGCACAGGCCTGATTACAATCCCCTTGTGTTCTTATTTCTGTGTTTTCCATTTGATAAAAAGCTTTACTGTGTATAAAATCATTTTGATCCCCATCGACTGTCCAAAGAGGGTGGTTTATACAAAAGCAACAGTTGCTGTGAGTGAAAGTGCTTCCAAAATCAGGCTTGACTGGAGCCTGGTCTGTAAAGCCAAACGACCACAACTTGTCAAAGTCAGCAGCTGACTCATCTTGATTTAATGAACAGTGAGCCAGTCAGATGTTGTGAGGAAGTGTGACTAATCTGCGCAGGCCAGCGGTGAGTCACACCAACACAGATCATGTCCTCATGATTCGGTTTATATTGGAATCAGTTTGGAGAATAATTGGAGCCCTGTGGGGAAAAGATAAGGATCTGTTTGTGTGCGTCTGTCAGCGTGTATTTCTGGCAGGGCTTCTCGCTGCAGCGGGGACAGCTAATGACACGGTGGCCTGCTTGCCTCCTGAATCATTTGTGTGTTTTGGAGTGGGCGGAGCTTACGGGGACCTGAAGGAGTGATTACAGAGCCCTGCAGCATCCCGGAATAGACGGGTGTCAGCCGGAAGCCCAAGGACGCTTGTTAAGGCCGCCATCCGCCGCCTCCGAGCAGAAAAAGTTTGCCCGCCATTCAACGCAGACCCTCAATTAGGGCTGTTACCACTAAAGCGAGGTGATGCAGTGTGTGTGATCTAAGGCGGTGGAAGGAGCTCATCTTGTGAGCTAGTGGCTAAGCAGCTAATTGATACAGGGCTCTCCTCAGGCTCCTCTGAGAGCTTGAATGTCACTCAAATATCTGCTGGCTATTTATAATAGCCCTTTGCCTTAAGTACGTCTCTGCTCTTCACCAGCATGATGGTGGCAGCGTCTGGCTCGCAGGCCACAGAGCCAGCAGGCCAGACGCTGCCTCACATGCTGCGGTTACCATGGTAAGGTAAGATACTGAAAAAGTCTCATAAACATTGCTGTGTGTGTGTGTGTGTGTGTGTGAGTGACTTCAGCATCTGTTGCAGTCTACATGTCTGTAGATGATGGCTTGAACACACTGCTTTGGTTTGGGTTATGTATGGGATTTCTAATATTTTTATCTCAGTAATAAAACATACTATAGCGGGAAAGACATTAAATAACAGTGATGGGATAAAATGATTAAAAAACTTCAAATATACAACTAAAGTTTATACATGATGAAATATATATGAAGGGCCTTCACTTCGGGAACAGTGGACAATTAAAAAAGGGTGATGTGGACAGCACGGTGCCACATTGCTTTATTCCTCCAAAGTAAAGGCATTTTGAACACTTGCTTGAACTTGATCTTTAATTACATATCTACATAAATATCACTTCATGATTGATTGGTGATGAAAAACCCACATTACTGAAGTAGAAGTTTTACTCCTGGATCGTACATTTCAGACTGACGTCATTTAACAGTGTCAAAGAGTCAGACTGTATGTTTTGCCCCCCCATCTTTTACAGTGTATACTCGCAAACCTATGCTCTAAGTCAGTGGTTCCCAACCTTTTTTCCTTGGCGCCCCCCCTACTTATGTGTAAGAAAAGCTGAGCCCGCACTCCGAAACCGAAGTTGAGGTAACTCTCGAGATAGAGCCTTACTTTCTTTTTTGATACAGAGGAGTTATCAGCACTTTTACGTTTCTCCACCATGTGTTTCATTCATAAAACAGTGATGCCGTGGCGGGATGATAGCAGCTAGCAGCTAGCAGCTGACCTGATGACAGCAAGGGTCCCAGGTTAAGAGGTCCCGGAGGTTTGGCCTACTAAGTAGCCTGCCTACCATTTTAAGCGAGAACAAAAATATATAGCTTTTATACCGACTTTTGTATACATTATATATTCTAGTGTATTATCATAATTTGTTAAATGTGCAAATACTTTTTTTTTTACCTCAACCTCAAACCAGATAAAGACTTGCGATCTTTGCCGCCCCCCTGAGGGGTGCCCGGACCCCAGGTTGGGAACCACTGCTCTAAGTTACATTAGCTTCTTTTAAATGTTTCATAATGGTACGCTGGCAAGATCATACTTTCGTCTGTGTGTTTGTATTTCACTACTTAAATGCAGTTTACACCACTTCACCTCTGTGTTTTATAGCTGTGCAAACTAAATGACCTGGAGACAGTGTAAATCTAGTCCTCTGGTCTTCTGGTTTGGGGTCAAGGCCGCTGGCAGAGGGAGGAAGGGTGTTTGTGTTTCAGGATGTGTGTTTGAAGGTTGTAAAAAAAAATGACTCCATCACATAAACGTGAACCCGCCGCTGAACTTTAACTAGTCTCAGTTTTTTGTCGGGACAGTACAGAGAATCTCCTCCAGCTCCGCTGCCTCATGCATTTTCATTGTGCAGGTTAGAGTTCAGCAGGAAATGAATGTATTGATGCTGATGTTCACAGTCATTTTGTTACATTGTGCTTGGAGTTTTATAGTTAGTGGATAACCATGATTTAGATGCGTCCTTCATGTGCCAGGCTGGCTCTATGAAGCAGAATGATATGAGATAGTTTAGCATTTTTCCTGGCAAAAAAAGAATGGAAAGCTACTAGATGTAATAGTTCCCCCGTGCGCTACCTTAAAATGTTGCTGCTTTGGCGAATGATTGTCTGTAATTGGCGCTTGTAGCCACTGACAGTTTATGAAATTGGTCTCAACAAACACATCTATCTGTCTGTTATTCCTGTCTGCATGCTGCTGTCTGTCTCGAAATTGTGTTGTGCTCATCTGTCTCCTAGTTGTTTTGGAGCTGTCATTTCTTTTTCCTTTTTTTTCTTCTAAACCATCCCATCTTCCTTTCTCCCTCTATTCACTCGTTGGCTTTCAGTTCCTGCTGCACCACGAGAGATCAGCGCTGACTGACGTGTGCGAGCACATCCAACATGTGTGTCCAAACTTCTCCCAGCCATGCAATTATGTCATTTTCTGCTCAGGATTTCCCCTGAAACGACAAAGTGGCTTGGCAGATCGTGGCATGAGCAAACAATGACTAAATGTTTCAGTTTTTAGCAGCATGCGCTTCTCTCCTGTTATCTGCTGATCGTAGTGAAGTCATTTGATCGGTGCCAGCCTGGAAGCTAAAAGGTACTGGGTTAAAGGTCTTATATTGTATACAGTGAGATGTCTTTTTTTTTATTATAAAGTACGTAGAGGTTGCTATATAAATACTGTGAAAGTATCAAAACGCTCAATCCACAGAGAAATACGCACAGCCTGCATTGAGAAACTGTGCCTTTAAATGAGCCGTTAGGACTTCTGTACTGTTGTGATGTCACAATTATACTATATATAGGTAGAAAGTGTTAAAAGACAGTTACAGTCATTCCTCGGCTGCAATGACGGTGCAGAGACTCCGAGCACAGATGTTAAAGACCTGGAAACGCAGACCAATCAGAGCAGACTGGGCTTTTAGGAAGGGAGGCTTAAAGAGACAGGCGCTAAAATGGAGCATTTATATTCAGATAGACGGTATGAGAAAAATAATGCTTTTTTTTTTAGGGGGGGCATTTCAGCCTTTAATGGAAAGAACAGCTAGATATGAAAGGGGAGAGAGAGGGGGATGACATGCAGGAAATCGTCTCAGGTCGGACTCAAAACCTGGACCTTCTGCGTTGAGGTATACACCTCTATATATGTGCGCCTGCTCTACCAACTGAGCCAACTCGGCCACAGTGTTTTTTTAATATTAAAGCATGTAAACATGTTCTAGTAGAAACCCAAAATTTAAGTATGAACCTAATAATTAGCTTAACAATGGGACCCAAGTGCCCATGAGCAAAGTCCCTTTATGTCCAGGTTCTTGGATGGAGATGCTCAATGGCGTTATCACATATAGCTTGTATAAATGTATGCAGATGGCTGAATGTGCAGCAGGACCTTGAAAGCAACATGCTAATCAGTTGTCCTTGGAAGAAATAAGCCAAACAAACAGTGAGGCGCACTTAATAGGCTCTCAGGAAATAGTGAGTAAGACTTTGGCTCAGGTGTCAAAGGAACTTTCTTTTGGAAGGCAAAGATTAGAGTGAATTGGTGTGTTTTTATAAGCTCAATTATTCTTATGTGCATACATTGATTATTCACGTTCATTCATTCTATTTTACATCTGTTGTTGCATTTGGTTAGGGTTTTATCACCGTGTGTAAAGCTGCTTTATCGTTGTCGTAAACACAACTGGACAGATCTCCTCTCGCCCCCACATCCCCCTAACCGAACACACCCACACTTGGCTGCGATTGACAGTTGGCACGGCAACAAAGGTGCTCTGCGCTCATCCCATTCACATCCTTAAGATTGCAGTCCATTTCTGCCTCTTAAAATTGTTGTGGAGAACGCTGTCACGTAAATAAAGTTATTATTTTTGATCCCTCTTCACTAGCGCCAGGCCGCAAGGAAACTTTGAGTCTACGATTTGTATATTGCCGGCGTAAACTCCCCACTTGGGTGTTTGTGAGATTGGAGTGGAGCCATGTTGGAAAGCTGCCTGCTGCGATTACCTCAGGATTAGGTGGGCTTGAAGAAGGCCTCTCCATTCCCCTCCCAGGACAAGATAATGATGGTTTCTGAGGGAATAGAGATGCGTCAGACTTATCCCAGGAAACACCAAAAAGGTTTAGTTGAAATGGCTTCCAGGTGCTTCGATAATGTAGTTGGACACAGAGTTGTGTATGTGAGAAAGCTCATGGTTATCATTCTTTTGGACCCTCTTCTTTACTGGTCATACTTAGGGCAGCAGATGCTCACAGTTGTTTATCTCCAGGATGAGGCAATTCATCTGTTTTACTGACCCTAGAAAAACGGATTCACGCTTTTTTCCGTCCTCTACAGTTTGCTATTGGATGCACAGCTGTCCAGTTACACATCGAGTTGAAAAGTTCCAAAACTCAGCAGCTTGTTCATGCCAGAACTTATGACTTTATTACCACAGTCTTCCTTCACTGGCTCCCTGATGCCAATTTACAAAGTACCACAAGACCCATTTCAGACACATTATTATTCAAAGCAGAGTATTTCTATCTATTAATTTAAGATGATTTTCATTGTCGATTAATCTGTCGATTATTTTCTCAATTAATCGCCTAGTTGTTTGGTCTATAAAATGTCAGAAAATTGTGAAACATGTCGATCAGTGTTTCCCAAAGCCCAAAATGATGTCCTCAAATGTCTTGTTTTGTCCACAACTCAAAGATATTCAGTTTACTGTCACAGAGGAGAGAAGAAACTACAACAATATTCACATTCAAGAAGCTGGAATCAGAGAATTTTAAAAAAGATTTCGAAGAAAATTACTCACCCTGACTTATCGATTATCAAAGTAGCTGGTTATTAATTTATGAAACTAAATTTAAGAAACCAACCTCTTCCCTTTTCTTATAAAACACAAGAATAATTCACACATTCAAAAGATGGCTAAATTCCCTTTTTTGGGTTTTCCCAGTTATCACCTGTCAATTGAATAACACAGACAGATACAGATTTTCTGTTGAGTTTGGCTTTCTGTGGGTGTCCTTTTTTTCTCTACCCCCCCTCCATAAACTGACCTGACGGCAATGCCACCATCCGACCCTGGCTGTTCCCATCCCTTCTATCACTCCTGGTTTGCCACGACCAGTGGTGGAATGTAACTAAGTACATTTACTCAAGTACAAATGTCAAGGTACTTGTACTTTACTTGTCTCTTCTTTTCATGCCACTTTCTACTTCTACTCTGCTACATTTCACAGATAAATACTGAACTTTTTACTCCACTACATTCATCTGACAGCTTTACTTACTACAGTAGTTACTTTACAAATTAAGATGTTTAATGAAACTACCCAACAATATACAGTAACAACAACTCCAGCTGAAATGATTAGACCGTTAAACACACAACTGTTTGGATCGTTTCCAGTTTGTAAAATGTGAGGATTTTTCTGCATGGAGTACTTTTACTTTTAATACATTAAGTACATTTTCCTGATGCTACTTACATACTTTTAATTAAGTAACATTTTCAGTGCAGGACTTTTACTTGTAACAAGAGTATTAGTACTTGTACTTAAGTAAAGGATCTGGATACTTCTTCCACCACTGGCCCCGACCCAGAGACAGAGACGTGGCAGAGAATCATGGAGGAAGCTCCATTACATCACGGCTCCATCGAACCCGTTGGCTCATCGCTCGTTTAGTTAATGCAGCTTTATGTTGTGTTTAATTACATTTAGGACCCATGCGGGAGCGGCATCGGTGCCAAGTTGAGGTTTTTGGAGCCAGTGTAGTCTCTCCTCCTGGCTAGCCTGTTTCAAACAGCATAACACAGCTAAATGTCTTCCAAGTGATTGTATACTATTTACATGCAGAAACCCCTTGAATGCCATTAACTCCTTAATTTATTAGACAGTGTTGGAGTGATGCCCTGATTAAAGAGCCCATACATTAACAGTCCTTCAATGGACGTACCAGTGCAACTACTGCACAGTGAGTCCTGCAGAGTTTGACTCCCTTCTCTCCTCTCACTCCTGCATCTCGTCTCTCTCTCTCTCTCTCTCTCTTTCTCTCTCTCTCTCTCTCTCTCTCTCTCTCTCTCTCTCTCTCTCCTCTTAACCCAGCTCCCCCTAGAGGCCGAGCAGCGCCACTGCAGTCTCTCTGCCAATAACACCTGCGTAGTCAGTTGGAGTCACTGCATTGTGATCAGGACTGTTGAAGGCAGTTTTTTCTGCTCTGGTGGGTGAGAGCAGGCTGTGTTTGTTAGCGGCGCTTGGGATCCCTGGTGCCGAAGGGGGAGAGAGATCTGCAGAGAGAGGGGTAGTGAGGAAGAGAAGAAAAGACACTTCATGTGGCATCCATGAGGATAACATCACCACAGAGACTGGACTTCTGCTGACTGATGCTGGCTGCCGGAAGAAAGGAAGAGGAAGGAGGGTGGGCAAGGGGAGGGGGGTTCAATATGTGTTTGCTTGTGTATGAGCAGCTGGGGGATGTGTGTGTGTGTGTGTGTGTGTGTGTGTGTGTGTGAGTGTGTGAGTGTGTGAGAGTGTGATAGTGTGTGAGTGTGTGTGTGTGTGTGTGTGTGTGTGTGTGTGTGCGTGCGTGCGTGTGCGTGTGGGCTCATCCAGCACGTGTGTCTCTGTGATGTCAGTAGTCTCAGTCAGCAACCGCTGAAGGTGGTGTTACTGCTGATGTTTTGCCTCCGTCGTAGCGTCGGCTCTGCTTCCCGAAGCGATTGGGATTCAGAGAGAGGAGAGGGGTAAACGAGTGCAGGAGGCTGACAGCCTGAACTCTGAGCGCCGCTGAGGAGTCATGATGAAGTGAGTGGATCAGTGAGTCGGCGCTCACGCGCAGACAGGAGGACAGGCTGCTTGCAAATGTCCCTTTGGTGTTTGTGCTTTGTCACAAAGCTCAGGGAGAAGAGAGGACCAGGGAGTCAGGAGAGGGGCACTGACCGGTGACCACAGGTCCCAGGGCAGGTCCCAGCCAAGGGTATAGTAGTTTTACATTTTTCAATTAGTTTTTTATTTTACTTTAGTTCTGACTTTTGATTTCGTTTTAGTTTACTTTTAGTTAGTTTTCAGAGTGTGTTTGCTAGTTTTCAGAAAGGTTTAGTTTTCGTTTTTATCTCAGTAGTATGTAGCCATATGTATACAAAATACATGGATGGAGAATATGTGATGTGTGTGTGTTTAATGTTTAATCTTTGCACCACAATTACAGCACTGCGCCATCTCATGTCAAATCCGTTCAATTTCTGTGGTTCAGTGTCTCGAGAGTTGACAGAAATTCATGCTGTCTCCTTTTTTTAGTAGTCACATATCATAGCTTAAAAAACTGAAACGATTTACGTTCATTTTTATTTTATTTTTATTAGGTTTTTTTTTAACCTGGCAATATCGTTTCAGCTTAGTTTTCATTTGGTTTCAGTTTACTAAAAATGCCACTGCTTATTTTCGTTTTAGTTGACTATAATAACCCTGGTTGGAACCCAGGACATCGCAGTCACACCTGCACGCTTCAACAGGCTTCAAAGCCGTTACCTTACCTTTTTCGAACTAAACTCTGAATTTGTGGTGAGAAACGGGAAGATTGTTTGCAGTCTTGCCTCCTCTCATCTTTGCCTTGATTTGTCTGAGCTCTCTTGAAGTTGATTCTTTCCTTGCAATATTTCAAACTCATCTGTTGGCAAAGAAGTTCTGAAAATGTCCAGATCTAGAAGTTGGTGGTTTAAAGACTTTATAGTGGTTCCTTCATGGTTCATACATTTTAGCAGATTGGGGATTTCTTCAGATTACTCTGATTGCTGGTTTATACTTCCATAAGGCAACCAAAAATGGGGGTTTTGGCTAGAAACTGTATTGTGTGTGTGTCTTGCTTCCACAAGTTGACATATTTAAGTGTAAAAGTGAATTTTGGAGAACATGCTGTTCCAGAGTGGGGAGGTTGGACTGAAAGTTACATAGATGGTGACTCAGCGTTATCGTGAGCTGTCTCAGAGTCGGGTAGGAAGGGTTTAAAGAATATGTGAACGAAAAACTTTCAAATTCTGTGATGGAATACTAATGCTCACCTGCTGGTACATGGTGAAGTATTGAAATAAAAATAGGCTGTTTTCTAAGACTATGTCTAAGCTAACTTTTTTTTGTGTGAATGTCATCAGCACTCTTCTTTTTTTTGACAGGTTTCAGTGTGAAACTGACAGATCTGTGAGCACACCAAGCCAGAGTGAAATTTTATTTGTGAATTCCTTCAGAGGCTTTGTTGATTCCTATTGGAGGCTGTATTCCATTCAGCAAGATCCCGCTCCGAGCAAACACTGTCTCTGTGCAAGTGTTTGCTCAGAGCGGGATTTTAAAGTCACTTTAGTTTACTTTCTTGTGATTGTCAACCTGTGTGAAGCTGTGTTGTCTTGCTTGTGGTAAACGCTGCTAATCCACTAACCCCCATGCAGCATAAAACCAACTTTGCAGAATACAGTGTGTGACCTCCAGGATAGACAGCTAGTGTATAGCCCTGAAGATGTGTGCTCATTAGAATCCTATCCCTCCAGGAGCTGCAGCAGATGCACAGGCAGCTGGCTATTTTAGCCACAAACTCACCCATATTGAATTCATCCGCAGGGTATCTGGATTACTCCCTTCCTCCTCTCCTCACTTCTTACTTGCTCCATTCACAAGTGTTGAGGAAGTGATTGAAAGGCCTTTCTATTTTCCCAGAAACAGTCAGTGTGTTTTCATCCACCTGTTTTGAAGTGCGTTTTCAATTCGGAAAAGCGCTAGCCTCGCATTGCCAGACCTTTCTCCACAGCGCTGCGGAGGAAGGTCTGGCTAGTCCACACAACACTCCGGGATGGTCTTGGGCGGTGCTAAGCGCCGGACGGAACTTGTTTTGGTGAAACATGTATACGTAGGGAGGCGAGCTCTGGAATTGAAATGGCTGTTGAGTGTGTGATGAGAATTGTACTCCAAAAAAAAAGGTAAATATAATTAGATTTATCGTATCGACCGCAGTTTAGAATGCCAACACAAAGAAAGCGGAAGGCAAAACGTCGTCGATATAGTCTAGAAAATCTCTAACTCTTTATTTCGATGCACTCAGCCCCTAATATTTGCAGTTGTAGATGGAAGCCCACAATAATTAGCATTTTCTTTTGCCTATTTTCTGTAAATGTAGTTAAATAAATGAACTGAATTTGGATGGGAATGGGACTATTGCTGTCAGGGGAGTTGTGTCTTTACTCTGACGGTCTACCTCTCTCTGTTGCTCTGCAGAAGCGTTTATCTTCTGTCCCTGCTCCCTTTTTAAGGGTACAGGGAGAGAGAGAGAGAGAGAGAGAGAGAGAGAGAGAGAGAGAGAGATAGAGAGAGGTATGGCAGCGGGAGGTGGCTGCTGAAACACTGTAACGGATCAAACCCTCCTCTTTGTCCCAGGTCTCTGATGAACGTAGCTGTCCAGCCGCTTGTGTTCAAGCTTTGGTGGAATTTTTAGTTGTCAGCAGGAGCAGCACATGCACTCTTCATTCCTCTCTTTCTCACACACACACTTTCTCCATCCTCCTGCCCTCCTGTTTGTTTACTTGCCCCCCGATGGGATGTGGTTTGCATTTGCGGCGTGTGTTTTTCTGTGCGTCTGAGTAACTGAGCCCCGTTTGTGTTTTGGCTTTACGACTTCTCATCCCAGAGAAAGTCGCTGAAGGAAACCACAACAGATACAAACTTCTGAGAGGCGGCATCTTTAAAAGCGCGTCTCTCTTCCAAGAAAACGAGCGGGAGAGAAATGCTTTTAATTGTGAGCGGTGTGTGTGAGGTAAATGAGGGGAAATCACGAGAAACCAGTTTTATGAGGGAATTCCTTGAGAAATGGCGACCGTTTGAGATGCTGAAAAAGCCTGTTCTAGTTATAGAGACTTCATCTGCAGAAGACAAAGATCTTACAGTTCCACCATACAGTATGACTGACAGGAAGGTTAGCGCAGACAGCCCTGTTTTCCTAAAAATGACCTTCCCATACAACTAAAAACTGCATTCTCAATTATGTTTCAAGGGAAACATATTTTCTAGTGGATTACATTGTTTTTGATGCATCACAAAGACGTGGATGGATGGGTCAAACAAACACAGAACTTTTCACCCAGGAGACTGCTGTTCGTGTCCCGTGTGAAACCAAAAGTCAACATTGCCTTATTTTAACTTCCTTACATTAGGGGTGGGAATCACCAGAAGCCTAACGATCCGATATCATCATGATACTTATGTCACAATACGATATTATTAAAACATGTATTTAAACATATTGCAATATTCTGCGATATATTGCAATTTATTACCTTTTTCCCAACTCAAAATATTTCCCAATTTCAAATTATGTCCCCAAAAGGAAACTTCGTCAACATCACACTTCAATTTAGTTGCTGCAAAATGTGATTGTCAAGCAGACAAACTGACCAACACATACTGTATATGATAAAAGATTGATTACTTGGCGTCTGTGTATCGATACAGTATTGCCACGGAAAATGTCGCGATACTATGCTGTATCGATTTTTTTCTCCTACCGTACATAACGTACCTAACTTAAATCACATTCGTAACTAAGGTACAGTGTGTACCTTTAAAGCTGTGCAGCCGTTGGCTCTGGCTTTAGATAATCTAGCCTGTGACGGGAGAAACACAGCTCCTTTGATAGAGAGAGAGAGAGTGTTCCTATTGGTTGTTGTGCACATGTATTGCTTTAAGTTATGTTACAAACGTAAACCTCTTTATATATATATATATATATATATATATATAGGATCTTATATATATAGGATCTTTTCCTATGCTATCTAGGAGCCTAGTTTTGTTTCAGTTCACAATGTTAACCACGTGTTCAAAACTGCAAACCGAAAACTCAGATTGGACAGATAGTCTAGCTAGCTGTTTCAATTTACCCTGCAGAGATCTGAGGAGCAGTTAACCAGAGTCTTTAAAATTCCAACACAAAGAAAGCGGAAGGAAACAGAAAAGACATGCATCCAACGGAATTTCCTGCAGCACCGGAGTAATCCCAGAAGTGTAACGCGAAGGATATAGACTATAATAAACCTAATCCGGGACAAAATGCGATTATGTCGAAACGTTATTGAGATAGTAGTTTAGTTGTATGGGAAAGTCATTCTTTAGGAGACAAGGCTGGCGCAGTAACACCACAAAAAAAAAAATACATCTTTACCACTTTAATATGAACTTCACAGGCCCTATCATGCACCCGGCACAGCACAAAGCCCGACGTGTCTGACCAAAAAATGACGACGCAGTTGTCAATTTCCCGTCCAGCGCCCGCGTCGTCTAAATAGCAAATGCACCTGTGCCCATCTTTGTGCCCATGGGCGTGCTGGTCTTACAGGGAGGTGTGTTCAGGTGAATTCTTGACGTATTGCTATCTTGAGGCAGCGGAAAGTTATCGCGCTATTGACCAACAAAACGCTGTATGGTGTTTTAAGCCTCCATCGTCTCCTTCCAGGCAGCGCTGCGACCGTTGACTTCAAGGCACCTAACCCTAACCTTAACCTTAACCATAACCATAACCATTGCCTAATCCTAGTGCCGTTAGATGTTGGGGGCTTAAAACACCAATAAACAACAAAAACCTGGTCTAAAGTCAATAGCGCAGCATTTCATTGGTATTTTAACAGTGCATTAGTAAAAATGCGCCTAGGCTGGTGCACAGCGCGCGCACACTATGCTTGTTACACACACAGGGTAGCAGCACACAAACATGCAGAAGATTAAAAATAAAAATATTACAATGTGAAATAGTATGATGATATGATCTGCTTGCACGCTTTCACCATCACGAGCAGATCAGTTTCTTCTCCTGAAAATCTCTCCTTCCTGCTCAGCAACTCCGCCATCATAACAGCGATGCGCAAACGCGCCTGGCTTTTAAAGGGAATGGGAGATGACACTCTGGTTGGATTATTGCATGTTACGCCCAAAACACACCTATGAATTATTGAAGACACTAAGTACAACCCTTTTGAACCATGCGCCCGGCACACAGACCCTTTTTTCCGCCGTCAAACTAGCAAAAGTGGATTGGTACACGCCCTTAACGCACCTGCGCCAGGCACTTCACGCCATGCGCTTAGATCGTTAAAATAGGGCTGTACATCGCCATGAATTCTACTGTTTTGACATTAAGGGATTCCTTTTATGTGGTAGAACCCCACCTCATGGAAGATCTTACATTTCTGAGGGGATTTCATCATGCTGCTTACACCTGCATTGCTTTTTTATTATTTTTTTTGTGTGCTTTTTAATCCAGGGATAACGAGAAAAGTTTCAGGCAGCGTGTGTCTTTATATGGGCTGATACAGATTTTCTTTTGGTCCCAGTATCTCAATTCCTAGCAGCCTAGCAGGAAGATGTTCCTCCATGGCTTTCTGGGGACATTTGTATCAGTGGGGAGAACCAGGTCAATTTTCTAGTTAATGTAATTTTCCAGGTGCTGTCCGCTGTCTGCAGTTTGGAAACAAATGTGTGTTAAGGTTAAGGTATATACAACTACTTGGGGTGCTTGAACCAGCATTTCTGGGATGGAGGACGGCCTTTTAACTCTCACAGCTTCTTCAATCCTCGAGTTCATGTTTGAAAAATGGAACCATTCTTACACAAAGAGAACCCGATTGTTTTGGTAGATGCCTGCGTCCATGGGGCCGAGCACTCGGAGGCCAAATGTGATCCACGTCTTTTGGCTTCGGAGCCCGGTGAAACCGCAGCAGCTGTCGAGATCAGTCTGCCGCCCGCCGGACAAAGCTTCGCTTTTCAGTGGGCTTATGGGCTCTAATGAAAGACAAAGCGGCTGTTAAGAGGTTTAGGTGGCAATACAAAGGATTATCCAACATGCTACCCTTCCGGGTTCAGACACATAGTCGGGAAAGTGAATCCACCTGTTACAGCAAACGTCTTCTTTAAGACTTGATTCATGAAAAAGTCATGCATTTGAAATACTCTTCTACTTTCAGTACTACACACTTCTTATAAAATTAAAAGACTCACAAAAGGGCCTGAAGATGTCTGACAGATGGGCATTATCCTTCATTTGGGTGCTATTTTTGTCGGCGCAGGCTGACTGTCACATTTACATCTCTCTCATCCATCTATGTCAGAGTGTTTGCTGGGATCATTTGTGAATCCCACGGAGGAAGATCATAAACAGTGTAGCTCTCCGAGTGCCAAGGCTTGATGAAATATTTTGGACATTCTCCCTGGCAGGACATTAACCACATCACTGTAGAGAAGACAGAGAGGATAGGCAGCGTGGTGGAGAAGAAGTCAGTTAGAAACTGTGAGGATAAAATAGGCTTCAGGAGCAAAACCTTCCTTCCTTTACACTATCCAGTTACTATTATGTAACTTGGTGTTTTCTCTGAAGTGATTTTTGACAATGAATGCATCACTTTAGATGTTTATTCAAGAGTTTGGGGCTCAAACTTACTCATAAAGTTATCAGGACTTCCAAGTCATCCATGTTTGTAGTTTCCTGACAACATATCTAAGGAAGGAAATGCTTTTCCGGAATCAGTAGGTCAATGCAATGCTGTGTTGCCACTTAACAAAAGGGTTCTTTCAGAAAATGTCATGAAAGGATATATTGCTTTTAAATGACTGAAGCGAGTGATTGTGTGACATCACAAAGTCCCGTTAAGTGAGTTGACTCTTTGCTACTGCATGTCATAATTTGGATAACTCTGGATCTACTGCACCAAAAACCAAAACCTTGTCAAACGTTCACACACACACACACACACACACACACACACACACACACACACACACACACACACACACACACACACACACACACACACACTGACAGGATGTTTTCTCTGTCGTTGCAGATTTACACAGACTGGGCCAATCACTATCTGGCCAAGTCTGGCTGTCAGCGCCTCATCAAAGACCTGAGCCAGGACGTCACCGATGGAGTCCTGCTGGCCCAGATCATCCAGATCATAGGTAGGCATAGAGATGAATAAATCCATGTGTTATCGGCACTAATAAAACACTGCGTGTGTCTATAATTCATCCTGTCTTGGAGATGAAGCGACCACACACGCACACACACGCATACGCATGCACACACACACACACACACACACACACTGTTTTGTCTTTGTTGTGGTGAGTCAGGGAAGCTGTTCCTCAGTCTGATATTTGGGCCAAATCGCAGCAGCTCTCCGTTGTTTTGGGTGCTGGGCGAGCTGCAGCAGAAGAGATCTATGGCTCTGACACCCTGGGGTGCAGAGTCTTGTGTCTCCCGTTGCACCCCATCTTTCCGTCTCTCTTTCTCTCCCCTTTTATGGCTCTATGTCTCCATCCTTTCTGGCGCTCTGCTTCTCGTCATCTCTGTCTCTCTCTCTGTCTCTCACCGTTGCTCTTTTTCTAGGTCTCTCTCTCTCTCTCTCTCTTTCTCTCTGTGTCTCTCTCCCCCCTCACATCTTTCCTCTGTCTGATCTTACTTTCTCTCTTATTTTCTCCTCTTTTTCTCCTATCTTGCACTTGCTCTCACCAGTGTTGGGCAGTAATACAGCACATTGCTGACTCACACACTGTAATGTGATTACACTTTTCAGCAAAGAGTGTCAGGGATTACAATTAAAAGGCAGTGATCACATTACAGTTACTCGTCTCAGTAACACTGTTACTTTGACTTTACTTTAGTCTATAATTACAATCTTTTCCTAACCATAAACAAGTACTTTTAAATCAAACCCTAGCCACAGAGGTGGAAGAAAAGAACAGTCACAACTGTCTTATTCATCATTTTTGTAACAGAAAATGGTCACATGGAGCCTGTTAATGGTCAGTAAGTGCCTCCACTGACTGTTTGTTGAACCCAGTATTAATCACACAGTAATATGTAATGAGTAATTCTGAAGTAACTTCTCTCCCAGCACTGGCTCTTATGCAATTTTGTCTTTGTGTTTTTACAGACACATTTCTCTCACACATTCTTTTTCTTCTTCTTCTTACGTCTACTGCCTTTGCTCTCTCTTTCTTTCTTTCTTTCTCTCTCTCTCTCTCTCTCTCTCTCTCTTTCTCTCTTTTTCTTTGTGCCTCCATTACTGTTCTGAACGTTTCTCTTTCTGGGACTTCCTCAGCTTCTGTTTAACACACTCTCACACACACAAACACATTTTCCTCACTATTACATATGCTGCCTTTCTCACTGATGCTGTCTGTCTCCCTAAATCTCTCTCGTTTCTTTTTTTTTTCAAACCCTGTCTTAACTTCCTTGCTCTCTTGTTCTCTCTCTCTGTCTCCCTCCCTCTCTCTCTCTCTCTGTTGGATTGAAACTTTACCCTCCCTGTTCGCCCGAACAGACAATGAGGCCAAGCTGGCCTGTCAGTAATTCTCTGGCGGCAGCTGACGAATTAGGCAGCTTTGCTTCCCAGACCTTTCCTGCATCCCTCTGCACCTCAACACGCACACGCACACGCACACACACACACACACACACACACACACACACACACACACACTCACACTTTCTGCTGGACTCGTGCACCTGAACTCCAAAGTGATTGGACGTGGGGATGTTAACGTTCACTATGAGACGACAGTAAACATCTCGTTTCTTCATTTCCTTTCTCACGCAGCGAACGAGAAGGTGGAGGATATCAATGGCAGCCCCAGGAGCCAGTCGCAAATGGTGAGTGTTTGAGCTTTTCTATTCCACTTCATCCGTCCTTTAATGCACTGTTGCCTGACAGAGGCTATCTGAAGCACGGACTGCACTGCTGTTGGACTGTAATGATGTTTCACTTGTAGCAGCAGTAAAACAAAGTTAAATTCCTAGATTACATGGATAACGGGCGGTCAGTATTGTAGTGCAGAGATCCCACTTCATATTACAGAACTCAGGTGATGCTCTCATCCACACCTACTGACAACAGCTCAACATCCACTGACCCTCAATATCACAAACCTGTGATTAAAAATGAACTCCTGAATCCCTTTACAAGCCAAAAATCTGATCTAATTCTCCCCTACCTGTTCTCAATGTTCTGTTATGAATCCAGTGATCAAGAGATGAGACTAAAATTACAGTTTAATACATTACTCCAGTGGTGCAAAGTACTCTGACTCAAGTCCAAATGTACTTCATTTGAGTATGTCCGCTTTTTGCTACTTTATGCTTCTACTCGTCTCCATTTCAGAGGGATATATTGCACTTTTTACTCCACTACACGTGTTTGGAAGCCGTTGTGGCTACTTACTTTTCAGATTTAGATAATGAAATACATATGGTAAGCTTTTAAAATACAAAGCATCTCTATACCTATAGCTCCCAACTTGTTTGACTTGTGACTCCTCACTAAGCAGTGTCTACTTAGAGCGCCTTGTCAAATTTCAGATGTCTATGAGCTGTTAGCAGTGCCACTAAAGAGTCATTTCCTTTGTAAAACTATCAGATTGTTTCTTTTGAATTAACCGTTTGAGGCCCAAAGAGTCAAATAATCCGATATTTCACAAAGAAGCAAAGATTACAGACTTTTGATTTATCCTGTTAACCTTTGGAAGGGTCTGACCCCTTGTTTGGGAACCACTGGACAATGTTACCTTACTATATAAAGTAGTTTAAATTAGCTCCACCTCGAGCTACATCATTAAAATGCTACATATGCATCAGAATTAACAATCCAGTGATATAGTAAACTATAATATCACTCACCTGAGCCATTTTTCGGCAAAAAATGTACTTTTAAGTACATTTTGCTGATAACACCTCTGTACTTTTACTTAAGTATGAGTTTCTGTGCATGCACAGTAAATCTTGTAATGGTGTATTTTTACATTGCTTTTGCTCAAGTAAATGCTCTGAATACTTCTTCCACCACCCTTAAGGGACACCTTTTACTGATTCACAGTCAGAGAAGGTGTACGGTGGTCAAGTCGCATTGCCTTACCTCGTCGCATTACCTTCCTCCACAGCGCTGCGGAGGAAGGTCTGGCTAGTCCACACAGCATTCTGGGATGGGAGAAAAACGTGCTCTGGTTTATTAGCATTTCTTTAAACCAATCACAATCGTCTTGGGCGGCGCTAAGACGGACGGAGCAACGGTGCCTCTGCAAAATAGCCTCGGAAGGGAACTTGTTTTGGTGGAACGTGTGCGTTCAAAAGTTGTTTTAGTCGTGCAACAGAAAACTCAGATTGGACAGATAGTCTAGCTAGCTGTCTGGATTTAACCTGCAGAGATCTGAGGAGCAGTTAACCATAGTCCTCAGAAATCCACCAGAGTTTAAAATGCTAACACAAAGGAAGCGGAAGGTGATGGACATCAGGGTGAAATGAGGGACATCCATCTTGTAGCTCTGTCCGGTGCTTAGTGCCGCCCATGACCATTGTGATTGGTTTAAAAAAATGCCAATAAACCAGAGCACGTTTTTCTCCCATCCCGGAATGCTGAAGTGTGGACTAGCCAGACCTTCCTGCGCAGCGCTGTGGAGGAAGGTCTGGCAAAGCGAGACTACAGTATCTGTATCGCTACCGGTATCGGAAATTCTTTAAACGATACCCAGCCCTAGTCCCAGTTGAAATTGATCATCTCTCAAAGCAATGTTGCTTTGCATGTTACTTTCAAACCATGATTTCCAGCAGCCAATTGTAACGACTCTGATCACAAACCATAACTTACTAACTCTTTATAATTCACAGAGATGGGGATGAACGTATAGTAGTAACCACATCACCACTTGACCAAAAACACAGCAGAGCCCTGAAAGTTCAAACCCTGACTTACAGTACTTGACTCACTATGCCGTTTTCAATAATCTGCACTCCTGGCGGCTGAGCGATGCTGGCGGTGTCGTTTTCTCCCTCTGTTAATGAGATGGAGGTTCTGTATAACCGCTGATTGTCGTCACTGTGAGATAATTACCCTTCACTTTAACTAGAGTTGACTAAGTGTTTATGCAGTGTTGGTTTGCCCTGGCATCTGCCCTCCTGCCCATTAAAAGTGACTAAAGCTGTGTAGCTGCTTTGGCGCGCTGTAAGACACTGTGGGCGGGCAGCGAGTCCGGTCCTGACAGCGTGTGTCAGTCTTTCTGCCCTTTTTCTTAAAGCTGTGACAGCATTTTTGCTTTTTTTGGAGCATTTTCTCTCTGTGCCATGCACATTGTCCTAATATGTGTCAGAGTTTCAATGTTTCTGCTAGTTAGTAAAGAAGGCAATGGATTTGATGAGCTCTCTGAGGAGAATCAGTGGAGTCTTTCCAAAAGGGCCCCATCACTGGAGTGAAGCAGAATGTATTTTACAACCGTTTTCACATGTTCATCGCCGTTTTCAGCTGTTTTGTTTTTTCCTCTATGGTGAGTCCAGCTGCAATGGAAGCAACATTAAAGAACCAGGAAGGAAGAGAATGTCAGGGTCATGTGAGTCCTGGTGACCCCTAATGTCACTGTGTGAGCTCAATGTGTCAAAACCAGCTTTGGAAAGATAACTCCTGTGCATTTAATTATGATTGTGGTGCTGGCTGGAAACAGCTGAATCCAGACTGACGCACCGGTCGGTCGCTAAGGGGTGAGTGAGTGCGTGCGCGTGCATGTGTGCAGCTAGCTCTGTGTGCAGCTAGCTCTGTGTCTCAGTCACTTACTAAGCCCATTGATCCACCACCTGCTCTGACCACAGAGGGTCCGGCCAGCTTGGGAAACTGAAGTTTGAGGAAGCATGGCTGCTTATAGTGTCAGCGCAAAGGGAAGGAAGCATCTGACACACACACACACACACACACACACACACACACACACACACACACACACATAACATCCACAAAGATGGAGTCAGCAAGCAGAACCGCTGTTTGGAAGAATTGTGAACTGTCTTATAGACAGTCTCTATGTATATATTTATACAGGTCATTTGATTACCATGGTAACACATACATTATGAACATTAGCGCACGGGAGTGCTGGGATTTTCCCTAATTAATCATAAATTGAAAAGGAGTTCAACCAAATGTGTGTTGTGCTTGTGTCCTGCTCCATTTGTTTTGCCAGTTCCTCAAAATGCGGTGAAAAGTGGCAACCATACAGTAACTATTAGCCGTATTACATGGTGGTTGCATGTAATGCATTAAAATGACATGCCCGCACCGAAGAAACAATGGCAACAGGAAGTCAATTAGGATCCTTTGTCATGGTTGACACATGATTCCCCTGGTCCAACACAGCCCTGTCTCAAAGTGGGCGTAGGGAGGAGGTCAGGGTGGATGGATGGGTCCAACAAACAGGACTTCAATATTAATTCATTACATTTATATAGTGCTTTATCATAGACACTCAAAGCGCTTCACCCAGGGACGGCTGTTCGTGTCCTTACTTTTGTAACTGTGGGTTATGTAACAAACGTACTTCTTTGAACACAAACCGTGATTTGTTTTCCTAAACCTTACCAAGTAGTTTTGTTGCTTGAACCATCATTGTTTCTCTGGTTGAGAATTTTTAACACATTATGTGCCACAACCATGTAATAGGTGTTAAGATGTTGTAGTCATTTCACGTTGCGGTTTGTATAAAAAAAGCAGCATGACCAACTCTCAGTCACCAGAATTAGAAATTTCCCAACGTGCTTCTATGTAGTGCTGATGATGTCCTAGTGACCTAATGCTGCTCTCAGTTTGTTATTTAAAAGTCAGTGTAAACATTAACCGGATCAGAATTAAAAGGTAACTTTTTTTTACCTTGGCCGGTCCAAATGAACTAAACCTCCCTCAGAGATCGAGGTGACGACACATGAACATATTGCTCCCCAAGTGCAAAACTATTTTGTCAGACTTGTTTATCCCTGGAGCTTGAACATCATTGTTATTAATCTGAAACTTTACTTATTTACTGACAACCTTGAGAATAACTCAAGCTGTTTTTTTTTTTACTTTTGGCTGCATATTGACGACGCGAGCTGTGAATGTTGGAGACCTGCCACTGGCCACCTACTGTAGCACCTGGAGCTTAAACTCCTTGGCCAGAGACATCACAGTAGCAGCAGCTGTCAGTGGCGGGGCAGATGAGTCTGATTTACTTCCTCTGCACAGATTTAGTTCCCCATTTGGGACTTGAAACGGTGATCCTGCAGTCACAAGCCTGTTTCTCTAAGTGGTGGGTCGCTTGGCGGCCCAGTGAGTGGACTGAGGCCAACTGAGCAGCTGCTGGAAGCTGAGGAGCAGAAAGCAGCACGGCAACAACATCTGCAAACTTTACAGCTAATCTACATACATAATGCACTCCTTTTCTCTAAACCCGCGTTCGCAATTTGAGAGACCCACGAGTCAGTTGAAGTTCTATTATTTCCTGCAGAGCTAAGCCAACATAAAAACTTGGCCGATGTGTGGACGGCCAGTAAGAGTTATGGCCAAGAAAGGTCTGCTACGGCTTCTCACAGACATCTTCCAGCAGCTAATTCCTTTCACTTCCTATTGTTTCCTTCCAAAGATTTAAAAGCTTTAATGTTTTAAAATGCCCCAGTTGCACCCATCTCTGGAGTCATTTTGATACCTGATCAGATCAAGCTATAATCTCTACATTTCCTGTTCATTTGAACTTAGCCAGCCAGCCACTCCATGTCAATCAGTATCTGAATGCTTACAGTAGTACAGTGTAGTCCTGATAATTATAGGGCCAATGTGTAGAATATAAATTGGCATAGAAATAAATTGGATAGAAAAGGCAGTTGAACTGTTTGCTGTGGTCATTTGATTAGTACAAATACAGTTTTCATAGTGACAACACGCGTCAGTAAAGTTGTGTCGCAGCTCACTTAGAGGAGAGCGGCCCGACGCAGCTCGGAAGACGTTTTCCAGAGTAAAGAGGAGGAAGGACTGTTGGACCCCCACCTGGCTCCCACACCCCACCACACACAGAAAACGAGCCAAACAAAGCTGTCACTCATCTGGCGATAGCAATGTGCTTTGTGTGGGTGACGCATTAAGTTGTTAAATCTGACTTATTTAGCGGCTGGCTCTCTGCCTTGTAATGTTACTACTCCGCTGCCCGTTTGTCCTTTACTGCAAAACCTCACCTCCGCGACGGAAGTTTATTATTTGCCAAGGCAATGGTACACATAAAAATGGCTGCCGCTCTGACTATTCCACTACGTTGATTTGTATGCGAATGGCCTTTCTATCCATTTTATTTCTATGGTATAACCTCTGACTGCTCAGAGGTCTAACAGGACAGCACGGCAAAGAATGTAAAGTATGAATTAATAGCCACCGGGTTTCCCCTCCTCTACTTGCTCTAATTTGCTCCTATAGGGAACAATATGTAAAACAGTTTAACCTTTGGTCTCTGTACTGTTACAGTAAGTAATAAAAGTCTGCATGTATAGTGTGTCCTCTGTTAATACTAAGAGCTCAAACTTTGGTCACTTTGTTGAAAAATGTGAAGTTATAGATTGAAATGCCACAGCTTTTAAAATGCTGTCCCATAACTGTCCTTATACTAGAGTTATACTGGAAATAATGCAATAAAAAGGAGTTATAGTTACACTTCCAGCCTTTAACTAACAGCTTGTTGATCCTCTCTTAGATCCCCCAAAACCCTGTTCCAACTACTTTTAATTCATTTCTTATGTCAAAGCTCTACTTTGGCTGCATCTGTGCAGTAGTTGCTTTCAGTAATGGAAGAATAAGTATTATTCTTTTGTATTTCCTTTAGACCTCATTTCATGTAGACATATCTACATTGTGAATGCAAATGGGATTCCACACATTTGAGGCCTGGCGTTCCCAGTGGTCAGACTGGTCGAAATTGCGAACATGCCCGTTTATTTTCCCAGTGGAGCTTGCGGCTGTTTTTCTTTCTTTCCGGGGAACAGTTTTGGTTGGATTTATTGGTGTATGAACTAATGATTGCTGGGAATTTGTTCCTGAACGTCGGAGCGGGGCTTGTCTACAGAACCGTACCCTCGACCACATATCTGGTCCCGAAAGGAATCGTCTGCAACCGCTGAGCCAGCCAGTGAAGATGATGAGAACGAGGAATGACAGGAGCGTGGTACGAGGGGCTTTCAACTCACTCGGAGATTTGAGTCTGGTTCTGTTTCTTTCCTGGATACAGTCTTTTTTTTTACGGTTTTGTTATTGTTTCATAGCTTTGTGATAATAGAGACAGAAAATGTAGAACGTGGATATAATACAGTGGCTAGAGAGAAATGCGAGGCAGAATTTTAGGTTCAGTTTGTTTGTCTTCTCTAAGTTTTTATCACACCTCTCAATAGACACCCTTCTAGATTACTTGTATACTTGCAATGGATGGATTTGACTTTGAGATTTTTGGATAAAAGCAACAGAAGGGTTTTCCCTACCATTATAAGGCTAAGGGGCAGCACCCAAGCCGTTTTGGGCACCACCTAAGCCGAATGAATGTAAAATCAATGTGCGGATCGAAAGTAACTACATGACTTTTCTCAGATCTAACGATTGTAGTTGGTCCCCAGTGGACTTCTTCAGCAAGTTTTATCTTTAGGCTTTTTAAATGTTGTTTATTTACTATTTGCTCTAACTTTTCCAACATTTTAGACACAGATATGGTAATAATAATGGTCCAAATTGATGTGAAATTGCTTTTTTTTAATTGAAAATGTCACATTTTTTTGAGTAAACGCCCCAGCCAAATCGGTGCATCTAAGTCTTCCTCACCTGGGGAAAAGACTGGAGAGCTAATCACATGTGATGTAAAACTATAAACACATTCTGTGGATTAACGATCGCACACAGCCTTTAAACGTCTCACCTCACGGCGCACTCTGCAATCCCTCTCCCATGTGAACCTTCACGCCCTCTGATAGTGCAGTTTCATGGTAATTGTACAGACATCCAGCAGAATTATATGCACACCCAGGTTTTTGAATGAAGTGAATGAGTTTTATTTATTTTTTCCATTTCTCAGAAGAATCATGCTCAAACAGGAGAACGGCAGGCGGGGGACCAAGAAGAGGCCCATTCAGCAGAAAATATTAAAGCCTCGCAACACTAATCCTCCTCATTATAGACAGACATCATTAGCAAACCATAGAGCGCTTCCCTGCAATACAGATGACGGTGCAGTTTCACTTTCTGTGTGTGTGTGTGTGTGTGTGTGTGTGTGTGTGTGTGTGTGTGTTTAGCTTCTAGCGACCTCAGGGAAAAAACAAACACTGTCAAAATCTTACATGAATGCAGAGATGAAACGTCTGTCAGCAGAACAGGGCAGAGTAGATTACATCAAACCTTGGCTCTCGTCCAATTCAGTTTGATTTGACAATTTGATTTCTTTGGCTGTTGATTTACATTGAGGGAGCGTTTGTGTGAAATGCGATACATTAAGAAATGTAAGCGCACTACATATTTAAAAAAGAAATCAGCTTACGTTACATTGCGCAGGAACACACCGTGGCAGGAAAATGTCACGTTGTCGTGATTTTTGTGGTGGTGTCCGAACTAAGAAGTTTTCAAGATGAGGAAGAAACTTTAAATTAGAAAAATAAATGAATGCTGAGGTGATTCTGTGGCAGAATTTAGTATTTCAAACTTGAGGGAAATTGCTGTGATTTCTCAGAGTTAGCTGGGGATTTTTATTCCCATAGAAATATTATGAACAAACCTTTAGCAGTGAAGCCGCAACTGAAATACTGAAACACCAGCGTCGCTGACAAAATCATTAGCTTTTATCAGTGACACTCCGCTCAATGGTGACTGAAAGCACCGTTGTCGGCTCTGCTTGCTACTTCCTGGTTGAAAGCTGACTTAAAGCCAAGAAAACAACCATGATACGACACCTCAGTTGCAGATACGAGTTTGCTGAGCTATTAAGCAGCTACTGGTCTTGTACTAAACCGAAAGAAAAGTTCACACCATCTTAGTTTAGCATGTTAGCATGCTAACAGTTGCTAATTAGCAGTAAACACCAAGTACAGCTGAGGCTCATGGGAATGTAATTAGTTGTGCAGGTTGAAAACTAGACCTGATGATGGCGCTAGATCAAACGTTAAGGGATCACCAAACAACAACCACCTTCAAGCTAGCTTTAGTTTTGAAGAAAATTTGGATCATGCAACAAGGCAGGCCTGCTTGGTTCTTTCTGGGAATGATTGTAAAGAGTTACAAAGAATATGTTTACTACATTTACTCTCTAACTGGGACGTTTTGGGACTGATTAGTGGGATTGCTGTGGACAAAGTACACACGGAGATACACTGGTAGGAGAAAATTTACGTTTAACCATGTATCCAGCTAATTTAAATAGCTCACGTTACTGTGTTGTGTGAACAGTGATCGTCATTTAATATTGTATGTGGTGTTTTCTTTTGCGTGGTGCAAAATGTTCCATCAAAATAAGTTCCCTCCTGAGACATTATGCAGAGCCACCGTCGCTGCGTCCGGAGACTAGCGCCACCCCAAGACGATTGTGATTGGTTTAAAGAAAGGCCAACAACCCAGAGCATATTTTTCCCCTATCGCAGAATGTATCTGTGGTGTAAGCGGACCTTACTCCACAGTGCTGTGGAGAAAGGTATAGCAATGCGAGACTAAATATTCAGTGACTATAAATCTTTCAGCTGAACTTAACAAACATATTTAAATCAGCAAAGTGATAACAAATGTCACACTGTTCAGTATTTTGTCCTTAGACGCAGGTTTTGTGTGCAGCCTTTTGAGGCCTAATTGAGTCTAGGGTTTCTTGGAGACTATAAAAGCCCACCGGTCTCATCTGGGCCCCATCTGTTGGCAGCCTGCACACCAGCCAGACAAGAGGACAAATGGCACGAGCCACTCAGTAGTATCATCTTCACCAGCCTGATGCTTCATCATCAGCACAGCTCGCCATTAATCTCTGCGTCTAATTGATTGCGTGGCCCGCGTTCCTACGAGGCCACACCAGTCAGCATCTGTGTGACACTCTTCCTCAGGTCGTTGATTTGAGCTTTTATGAGAGTCAGTCTAGACATACACAGACGAATGGATGATGGGAACTGTGGGCTTCTGAAACACCCCTGATGTCATTTTGCATGACCAGCGATTCGCAGCAAGTGGCCCAAAGAGGGCAGAGGCAGATGGCCAGTTTAAACCGCTGAAACTATAGCTGTACAGGGGGTATTATTTATTCTCTCTTCATTTTCACAATCTGGATGCCTGGATGGAAGAGAGGTTAGCTTGTGACCAGAAGGTTTTAAGTTCAAATCCCTTGTCAGATGGAAAATCTGGCAAGTAAAAGAGAGTGAGAAATGTCCTCACTGTCAAAGGCTG
Source organism: Sander lucioperca (assembly GCF_008315115.2). NCBI lineage: Eukaryota > Metazoa > Chordata > Actinopteri > Perciformes > Percidae > Sander > Sander lucioperca. Next base: position 26,615,335 of record NC_050192.1, on the reverse strand, counting down.
AGGTAGCAACAAATCAAAATCAAAACCAATTTTGTCCAAAACATTCATTACGATGAAGCAAACCAGTGTCATATCCATACACAGCAGCTGTTTTTAGCACAAACCTACTTTAGACTTCCTGCACAGGCAAAGTTATCATTTGACTGATGAACATAGTGGAGCATTTAGCAGCTAAAGAGCAACATATTTTTCTCTGGAGTTAGTGGAGCCCCAAAACACTTACTGTATGTCAAATTTAGCAAACAGTATAGGCTACCCTATACAGTAAACTCCAGAGCTCCGTCGGATCAGTGACAGTTGGTAGTTGTGTTTAGCCGCTATAGAGCTCCATGACGCCGGCTACAGAGAAACCAAAAAAGGACGAGTCAAGTTGAGTAGCGTCCTGCCGTACCATGCAGTGGAAATGCATTTGAATGGCACACATTGTGACACACAGTGTGAACACAGTCCTGCAGCGTAATTCAATTCTGCACTGGACCCACACGTAAACAGCTTCTTATTTTTTGTCAAGTCAACTTTATTGTCAATTCTCAATATGTCCCAGACATACAGAGGAATTGAAAAAACTTTTCTCTCCGACCCTTTTGTACACGTGCAATATGTACAAAAGATAAAAGTAATATATACAATAAATAAATAAATTCTTAATAGTGCAAAAGTATGGCAAAACCAAACGGTATAGAAAAACAAAAGTGATTGAAAACGTGCAATATAAAGGAAAAATATAAAATGAATGAATTGTATCTGTGATCCTGTGTACTTAACTATATTTTGGCAGACATTTGACATCTTGGAACATACTGAGGAGGATATGGATGGACAGGAAAAGTATGATTATTCCAATATATTAAGACCAGGTTAATGTTGAACTCTGTCACTGCCAAGCTCCACAAAAGAGCTATCTACAAACCTTTCAGAATCCCCTTTCAAGCCTACCGGCAGTTTGTTTTATTCAAGTGTCACCACCAGAACAACACACATTTCTAATATTTACTGCCAGATGTTAAAGAGCATGGTCTGCTCACCAGCTGCTTCAGAGATGCTGGAGCTTGTCCTTAATCATTTGTTTTAATTCTATACTGTGTTGCACTATCAATAAAATAATGTATGATAAACACATGAGCGGGGGCTTTTCCATATGATGTTAATCCTGGACTGACGCTGCAGATGTCAGTTTTTTTGGCGTGTATACAGTTGGTGTTTATCCGTCTTCATATTTCATCTATGCATATTGAAAAGAAGATGAGGCATCCATCTTGTTTGGACCAACACATTTAGGTCTTGCTTTCAACACAGTATGCAGTCAAAGAACAGGATATCTAGTGTCAGCATATTTCATTATTAGTGCAGTAGGTGTTGAAAGGGGTGCATGATGAATGCTCGATGCCCCAAATTAGGATGTCTAGAACCAGTAGGACTTAGAGTGCGACCCAGTTTTTAATGTATGGCTCCTCGAATGCCTCAGCAGCTGTCACTCTAAAACTGCTCTCACACTGTGACTCCCCTCGCTCTCTCGACTCTTGTGAAGCTTCTTTGGGGTCCATCTCTTTCTTTGTCTCTCTGCAAGCACCAGTCTTTTTTTATTTATTGCAAGAGGTGGTGTGTGTTCTGGTGCACAGGTTGACCCTGTCATAAGTTAGCCAGTTCAGCAGCATGAACCAAGCACCCAGGGGCCCGTTACAGGCTCACTTGTAGCTCAATTGGAAGCTTTTAACCACTCATTATAACTAAACGACATCGGCAGATGTTCTGTTAAGGGAGCTTGTTGAAACGGGCGCAGTGGAGGACTGCTAACCTTTGATGCAGCGCAGTGTGTTTAACTGTGATGCACCAGCTGTAGTCTCTCTTTACTATTCCCAACTTTCTCTTATTCACTGTGAAAGTTGCAGTTTGGGAGTACGTAAGAAAGTTGAAATCAATCTTACTTGAGGGCTGTCAATCGATTCAATTATTGAATCGTGATTGATTGCAAATGAATCACATGTTTTATCTGTTCTAAGTACTGGGATATTCTTCAAGTTAATGTCAAGTGGTATTTCCAACTCAACGTACTCTGTTCACATGGACAGCACATGCAAATAACTTTAGTCTTGTGCAGAGAACCATCTGGAAGGGCGTTGAAACCTGCCTTTCAAAAGACCCTTTACTCCATCCATTTCTGCTCAAGGAGCTAGATAATCCTGTTTTACGAAGATTTACGACACTGCACGATCTGTTCCACGCTTCCACTCGTAGTTGTAGCGGTCTGCCGTTAGCCTCCACCGGGAAGCTAACATTAGTTTAGCTAACAGCTAATTCAGCTAACCGCTAGCTGAGACAGCATGTAATAACTTTAAAAGACCCTCAAAATAAAACCTGAAAATAACCGTTAAAATATATAACAGCTGTTACGTCAGTTCTACTTTACTTGTGCTCATTTAAAATACAATCAATCAATACTTGTCTTTATTGTTATTGCTGTTAAGTCTTAATTTAGCTGTAGCCTGCTTTTCCCAGTGTTTAGTTTGAGTTAACGTTATTTTAGACTGAATCAAGCTGTCAGCTAGCGGTTAGCCGAATTAGCTGTTAGCTAAACTAACGTTAGCTTCCCGGTGGAGGCTAACGGCAGACCGCTACAACTACAACCAGAAGCGTGGAACAGATCGTGCAGTGTTGTAAATCCTCGTAAAACAGGATTATCATCCGCGCATGTGCAAATGCACAGATGATGCCCGAGGCCCAAATCACACAACACACATCCATGAATTTCGGACCGGGATACATGATAACCTATGTCTGATTGCAGGGACCCAGGTTCTATTCAGCCCAAGATTATTTGTTCTGGGAGATGGATCAATCTTAAGTGGGATGGATAAACACATAAGAAGCTGGGTCCAGACTAGTTTAATGATAGCCAGACAGATTATTTTAAGAGGATTGAAGAATGAAGGGATGCCGTCAATCCAGGAGTGAGCTTGTGAGATGGCTAGGGTGGCAGTGTTTGAAAAAATGTCATATAAATGGTTTGCCAGATTGGATGTCTATACTAGAAAATGGGCAAAGTACCTGAACTTTCTGGAGGGCTCCTGAGAAACTTTGTGCTGGGGAGAGATGTGTATGATGGGCTTATGGTGTTGTCATTTATACATATAAATACATATCTTTATGTGGTTGATGGCTTATTGTCTATTTTGTCACTATTCTGTTGAATGGTCTTGAATATTGTAGTTACTGTCATCTTGTCTTGATTTTTGTCTGGGTGGGTGGTGATGACGACAAAGGGGGGCGATGTGTTGTGAGTTGTATGTTGTTAAAAATAAAAAATAAATTGTTAATCACCAAAAAAAAAAAAGAGTGGCATTAAAAGGGAATTTGCGGTAACTCGTCATTATCACGTTCATTTTGACAGCCCTAGTCTTTTCACAAATTCCTTCTGTCCTTAGCTGCTCAGATTAAGCTTATGTGATGAAGGTAGAATTGTCTTTCTTCTTTATCCTCTTTTTTTCCCCCTATGATATTGTTGAGTATTTGCCCATGGACCAATGGCAGCTCATCTCCTCTCCCGCCTCCCTGTCCTTAGTAAACCCCACCCGCCTGGCACCCTCCTGGGCCCCCCGCAGCGTGACATGGCAAGTGTCACGGCTGAGCTTCACTCTTCATTCCTCTGTGCCTGAACAAAAGGAGGCTTTTACTGTAGTTGGCACTGCCTCATAAAGTGAGAACACCAACAACTGTGTTTCGTGTGAATAGTCAAAGTTGATGACTTTTGTTTTTGGATTTATTTTTTACGCTTATTCCCAAAAATGCAGTTGATGAAGCCACATTTGTTGACTCTTTTGAGAATTGTCAGTCACTGCACACAGGATGCTCTTGTTTATTCCCCCCAGCTTTGTACTGAAACAAAAGAAGTTAAAAGATCTCTTGGGAGTCCAGCTTTCTCTGGAGACAGCGCTCACTCACTGCTCTGTAAAAGCAACTTGTGTTTGTTCTTACGTACTAAAGGGCCGCACCGAGTAAAGTAATGGAGCAACTGAGAAAAATATGGGTGGAGGAAATGTAAATATATACAAATACAAACAGCCGCTGCGCCTGATTTATTTGACCATTGCAGCAGAGGAAACTGCATCTGACATTTAACATCTGGGGAAAAGCTGGTGTACAATCGGCTGCACTCTTTCATCGGACACATACACAGGGTGAGACTATAGCCGGGGTTTAAACAGACAGTAAGAGAGAAAGTGAGACAACATCACACAATGAAAACGCTCAATGACTGCAGATGTTTGCAGCAATCTATGGAGGTGCATCAAAAAGTTGCTTTACAGTAGCTCACCGTGATTGGCTTATAGCAAGTTCAGCCAGGTATTTTATGATTGAAGCAGCGAATAATACTCATTAAATAGGTGTGTTATATTCTATCTCTTTACTGCAAAAAGCTTTACGAGAAATCTCCCACACAGATTTTTTATTACCCATCCATCACTGGTCTTTTTTTGTGTGACCCAGGCAGTATCTTGTGGGACTGAGGAGTTGTCGATGTTCAAATTTTTTGGCTAAGTCCTGGATCTTCACAATCCTACCTGTGGCACCTTTAACATGGCACTGTTGAGTATTACTGGTCATCAGCAGGTACCGTATGACCGGTTGTCTCTGTCCATTTAGGACAGTGTTTTTTTCTGCACGGCCCCCCTTTTGTAGATAAAAACGTCAATAAGACGACAATTGGCAGTCAAATCAGGCTCCTTAGATTAAATTGTGGTCACCACTATGTATTTTCTTGTCTTTGTCTTGGTAGTTGTGGGGTATGGTGTGGCTTCATCATCTGCTTCACGTTTACCTGGCAGTCCTTTCACAAACGTTTCCATTTTTGGCTAGCAGTGCAGCAGGAAATAAAAGTTTTGTTGCGTCATAGCTCTATGTACTTTACACTCTACACTGTAATCAGACGGCATGAAATTGCTTTGTTTTAGTATATGTAGGACAAAAAAGGTTGAGAACCAAAAGGTTGCAGTAGCAGGGCTGTGGAGGTATTGCTGGTCAGCAGGTTATGCAAACAGATGCCTGAAGACTAAGAGTCAGCAGCTTAACCCCTCTGACCCGTTTGGGAGAAACAGCCTCAGACAGGAAGACTGACAGCCAAATTTGTCGCCTGTTAACAGTAATGGTATCCATCATGTGCAGAACAGGACTGTGTGTGTGTGTGTGTGTGTGTGTGTGTGTGTGTGTGTGTGTGTGTGTGTGTGTGTGTGTGTGTGTGTGTCACAAAGAGACAGAGGACAGCCGAGTCATTCCCCACCGGCTGGAGTGAGTTTAAAAGCCATCAAGAAACACTTATTGTGGTCTGCGTCTCGCCCCTGAAAAACATCCTCTGCTCATTTATTCTCCTCGGCTTACTTACTTTAATGTACTCTTGTCTAAAGATTAATAATAATGCCTCTACATATTCTTACAGCTGTTTATGTATTTACTTACAACGCCATCAACTGAGATGAGATTAATCAAGATTCTAGCTGCATCTCAGTGTTTTTGACTAGAGACTTAAATACAGTTTTCCAGTCTCCCAGTTGTTTAATATTTTACCTTAGAGAGACACTCACCTGGCTGGTGATTGGATGAACTCTTGCCGAGGCCAGTCGGGTGACGAGCGAGATAAACCTTCAGTGCCATTTTTTGCTCTTCTTTCAGTGAAGAATTACTCTCCAGTTCTGATATAACTGATGCTACTGCAGCATCTACGCTGACCTGTTTAGGAGCTGCCATTGTTGTTTTGAACAAACAGTCGCCCCTCTGTGTCCTCACACACACCTTTACCACTACCAGTAGCTCCTCACAGGATGCTGATTGGTCCCGGGATTCTCACGTGATCTTGTGATATCTTGATATCGTGAGAATCCAGCTTCTATGCAAGGTAACTATTTACTAGACTCAGGAAAAGAACTATGTAGTTTTTGAAAACTGTCCCTGGAGGGAGCTCCCTCCAAAGTTTGAATACGTAACCCTGATGATGTCATCAGGGTTATCCCAGACTGGACGTGGAGACTAAAAATGAATACCAAAAAAGCCTGTGTTACAATGCTGTGGGAATTTACCTGGTAGAGACTGTCTAACAAAACCCTTCATGGAGTTGCATCATGGGAAATGTAGGATCCAGTTTTTGAGCTCTAAAAGTCAGGAGTCGCTCAACCTCATGCTTCACTAAATTGCTGAAGTACCCCTTTAATTACACAGCCTTTTCTGGAGTTGGCCTCCATGATGATACACGTTTCCAAAGATATTTAAAGTGACACTGCAACGCCGCTATTGTTCCTTCATAATTTTACTGCTGTAGAGTCACCCATAATTCTACTGGAGCTCAGGAAAAGATGTGTCTGTGATGAAAGGAAATAGAACTGAGAAAAAGGCACAGAGAAAGGTGACAGATGAAATAACAACAAAGGCAATCTCTGCATGTGCTTTGCATCATTTCGCTATTTATTGAGACGGCAGACAGAAGTGATAAGGAGATCTGACTGGAGCAGTGTAAAAGAATTTAAAGAGATTAGCCCAGACATTGATGAGGTGACTCATTGGTCTTTGTCATCCATGAAACATTCTTGTTTGAGACTCTCTCTCTCTCTCTCTCTCTCTCTCTCTCTCTCTCTGCCACTCGTTCACACAGCCTACACACACACATGTGGACACACACCCCGTCTGTGCGGCAGATGCGCAAAGCCACCCCGAGGCCCCCAAGTTATTTGATGCTGTAAACATTTGAAATTGAACCACCATATATAATTGAGACATCCGTGGATATAGGCTTGTGTTGCCGTGCAGATCCTGTTGATTATACATCATGTGTGTGTATATGCTGACGGAGCTAGTACTGCAGCTTCCTAAAGAACTGGGGACGTCACAGCCAGTAAAACCCTTAAAGAAAATGATTGTGTTATTGAATGTGAATATGAGGCACGGTGTGATAAAAATCAGCTGCTCGGGCCTTGTTTTGTCTCTGAAGCTTTGGCTACTTGAATTGAATAATTTTCAGTTTGGTTTTCTTGCATTCTGAAGAGTTTTATGGCGTACAGTTTCATAACATTTAGGCTGCTATGAATGCAAACATTGGCTTTGCCAGCCCGAGCTGGCCAGATAAATCTGGATGAACGGGGTTCAGCGTGAGGTTCACACTCATGGTGTGAGCAAATTACCTCTTTTATTAAAGATGTTAGGGAGGAAAGGCAGATCCTCAGCTATCAGCCATGACAGATTTCAGTCAGGGCAAGGAATTATGTGGGACTGCCACCGTGATCAATATCGCATAAAACAATTCTCCAGCTGATGCCAGATGAGAACATGTTTCTTTACTTTGGGTTTTGACATGATGAGCGATGATCTCTGAATTATGAGACGGGATCCTTTAACCTGGCTGCCCCTCTGCCCATCCGCTGCTGTAAAGCTCTGTCCCATTTGATCCGTTTTGATTCATCGCCTGTCAGCCGCTGTCTGCTTTTGGATGCATTTGGAGTGATAGGGCAGGGTGAAAGGGGAATCAATGGAGTGTTTGGGCAAGAGCAGCGTCAGACCCCCAGTCTGAAGAGAGAATGAGAGAAGTGGTTTGTTTGGTAAAAGGAAGGCTTCAGATTCTGACAGCATAGTGAAGTACTCTCAGCGACCATGTCCTTCAGGTCTTGGATGTTGAAGGGAAAAAAAAAAACACCGAAATAATTCTGGCCTTGTAGTTTTTTAAACCCTTTGGGCCACAACTGTGCTGCAGTAAGGGGAGGGACTTGGCTTCATCTGCATGTAAATACTTGGCTTTCCAAGCAGCTCAGCTCAACGGCAATAATTGATAAAGTATATTCTGGCTGTAAAAAACATCCCAGTTATGTATCGCCTCAGAGTGAGTAATGAGCTCTGCCTCATTTGGTTTCAAGTGCCAAGAGGAAAAGGAATAGGTACAAAAAGTGTGTATTCATCCTCTCAGCAACTGCTCAAAACTTTGATACAGGGGTGTCTGAGGCAAAACTCATTTTGTTAGCTTTCACCGGTATCGATTTGAATCTGCTGGCTTAAAACAATGAGACAGTGGTTTGTACACGAGGGATTTTGTTTGGATTCCCCTGAGCCATCGCTTAACTTTGATTTCTGCCTTAAGCAAAAGAAAGTGATGCGAGAAAAGTCAATCAGCTCTTTGCTATTTTGGTTTATACCCGCAGCCTCCAATGACTGTCCCTGACCCCACTAGTGATTCAGATTCCAACTACCAGGACGTCATATGAGCACGATTTAAATGTGGGTGTAAAATAAATGAACATTGACAGCATTCAGAAAATGATCACTGGGTTGACAGTGAAACAGATTGGAAAGAAAAACTAGAAGTCAGCTGAGTCATCCCGAGACTTACTTACAAAATAGCGTTGTTTGTGAAGCTCGAGTCATGTGTGTTTTTGAAATACGGACTTAGGGATTTAAGGTGGCATGTATTTTCCAGTGGATATGTAGCATTTTGGAATAAAACCCCTCAATTATCGAGCTGTTCTCATGTGCTGTAAAGCGCTAACTCCTGGTTTTCCAGTCCTGTCTTAAAGGAGGTTGTTTTCTGTCCCGTAGGAAGTGGTGATTAAGGTGTTGGCCCATTTGTATTTGACAGTTGCATCTAAGGGAAAACACTTTCCAATTCTAGCCATTATGCATCAGTCACTTGATATGTTTGGAGAGGCCCAATGGCCCCAGCCAGCACACTTTTCATAAGGCGAGGCAATTAAGCTGCAAACATGCAGATGTAGCCACTGTCTCATTTTGTGTCTCACCAAGTCTCACTTCACACCAGGAGTGGAAAGAGTATCAAAAAACACCAGTACTGTTGCAACTTACCAACTTCGCTCTAGAGATTTACCAATTTATTTACATTTCGTTGGTTCATCGGTTTTTACAAAGAACACTCTTACATGTGATCTTGTCCATGCAGCTTTTAAAGGATAAAAAAGACTCACGCTAGTCTTTCAATGGAAGAAGTACGAAAAGAAGAAGAAAACCTTAAACGACACAGTGCAAAAACAGATTCTGGCCAAAATGTAGTGTTTGTGTACTTGTTGACTGCTGGTAGGACCACAAATGGCCAATTTACAGCTGCTCAAAACCTATGTGTGTATTGTCATTTACTCACAAAAAGTGCAAGCCAAAACTCCTGAAATAAAAGTGAAATTTCAGTAAATGCAAAGCACCGTAGCAGTGATTTTTATCCAGTCTACTATAATCGCATATGCTTTACATAATAGTTGACCAAACCATGCTGATTTTATATATATTTTTTTTCATTCTTGGTTTCCATTCATTTGTTTTTGGTTTAAAAAAACATGAATGAAAAAAATGAATGAACAGGCTCTTGAAACAGAAAGTATTGAGTGGACGTCGCGTCTGAATTCATATTTGCTACTATATCACTGGGTGTTAATGAAGCTTAAGTGCAGAACGATTTTTCTTTGCTAGTGAATAAAAACTTGGAATAGAAGAAAAAAGATGTAAAACGGTATGGTTTGCATTGGATGCAAGTGTTGGCAAAAATGTGAGTGAAGCAGCTACAACTTACAAATACACAGGTAAGGTACCTTTAACCAAGTAGTAGGTATAGTCAACAGAAGCTGTATTCTTAAACCTTGAAAATAGAAATTTGAACTTCTTCTTGAGCTTGTAGAATACGATGTGAGAACTTGCAGAACAAAAAATCTGAACTTGTATGTTAAAATTTGCACTTGTAAAAATTAAATTTGCACTTGTAAAAAATATTCACACACATGTGATCTGAATTTGAAGTCATACAAAGAAAAAAAACATGAGAGCTTGTAAAAAAAATCTGAACTTGTAAGTTGAAATTTGCACTTGTAGAAAATGTTCACACACCTGTATTCTGAATGTGAAGTTACAGAAAAAATATTCACAAATGTGTAGATTGATATTTACATGAACACAATGACAGCTGCAAACTTATAATGCAACATTTACTCGTATACTTTTTTTTTTACTCTGGTTCATTTTCCATCACAACCACAACTCAGTGATTACAACCTCTCGAATCTGTCACTGCAACTTCACATATGTGCTCTCTCGCATCACAAAGTGGCCAATCTGCGCACCTCGACTTTCACAACACTCTTGACGATACATTTGGTGCAAAACTAATTTGTACCTGTGGACTTAGGCTGTGGAGCTCTGAGATAACAGAACGGGAAAAGCAGGGTTTCTATCGCCAGATGAGGGACAACTCTGTCTGGCTTATTTATGTAGCATGGAAGCTTGGTGGAATAGCATGCTAGCGTTAGCTAACTAGCAGCCAGCCCGCTTCTAAATAAATACCTTTTAATTGTCTAAACATTTTTAACAGTCAAACTAAAACACTGGCGGTGAGCTCCAGGGCCTGCAGCCGCAGACGGACTGTCATCAGTGGGGATCGACCAGCGTAGCAACACTGCTTTTGCCAGAAAGCTTCGCTGCCGACCTCGACCTGCAGTCGGAGCTCCAGCGGGACACGGAGAGCCCCACATCCGGTAGCAGCGGCCCATCCCCCGGCCATGACCAGAGCTTGCTTTGCTGATGTTGTGCATCCCTGCTAAGAATTGCACCCGCTTGGGCAGAAACAATCATTTCTGCAGAATTCATTGCTGCCGAAAATTGCATCTAGGTAGCAAGGAAATGCTACTACAGAGTCTGATAAAACATTGATGTCTCTAAACCTTCTAAAATCCTAATCATTATTGATGAACATGACAAAGAGATTTACTATTGCCTAGTTTTTAAACAGTACTTTGCCTTATAAAATCATTATTTTCCCTAGTGGATGCAATTCTCGGCAGGGATGCGAAACTTGGCACCTGTTACCCACTGATGACGGTCCGTCTGCGGCTGCAGGCCGTGGAGCTCACCGCCAGTGTTTTAGTTTGATTGTTAAAGTGTTTAGACAATTAAAAGGTATTTATTTAGAAGCGGGCTGGCTGCTAGTTAGCTAACGCTAGCATGCTATTCCACCAAGTTTCCATGCTACATAAATAAGCCAGACAGAGTTGTCCCTGATCTGGCGATAGAAACCCTGCTTTTCCCGTTCTGTTATCTCAGAGCTCCACAGCCTAAGTCCACAGGTACAAATTAGTTTTGCACCAAATGTATCGTCAAGAGTGTTGTGAAAGTCGAGGTGCGCAGATTGGCCACTTTGTGATGCGAGAGAGCACATATGTGAAGTTGCAGTGACAGATTCGAGAGGTTGTAATCACTGAGTTGTGGTTGTGATTGGAAAATGAACCAGAGTAAAAAAAAAAGTATACGAGTAAATGTTGCATTATAAGTTTGCAGCTGTCATTGTGTTCATGTAAATATCAATCTACACATTTGTGAATATTTTTTCTGTGACTTCACATTCAGAATACAGGTGTGTGAACATTTTCTACAAGTGCAAATTTCAACTTACAAGTTCAGATTTTGTTTACAAGCTCTCATGTTTTTTTTCTTTGTATGACTTCAAATTCAGATCACATGTGTGTGAATATTTTTTACAAGTGCAAATTTTATTTTTACAAGTGCAAATTCAATTTTTACAAGTGCAAATTTTAACATACAAGTTCAGATTTTTTGTTCTGCAAGTTCTCACATCGTATTCTACAAGCTCTCCCGTTTTGCATCATATTTACCTTCATAGTTTGCCTCGTGTCTACCAGCCATGGTACAAGCTTTTTCTCCACTCTGCTGCCTGTATCAGTTGGAACGTGATATTTTGATTTGTAGCGTAGCTCTGTAAACGAAACATAGCTTAATTGAAACTGATTATCGCAGAAACTTAACAGCTCCCACCTCAATATTTTTAGTGGCAAGTTTCCTTTCCCGCAGTGCAGTGTGGCACATGTGCCCTCCTGTCACTTCTCAAAGTGGGCCCCCCTTTTCCCCCTGCTTCAAGTACTTCATGATGGGGTGAAGTGCGCCTCATCAAAATGCCCTTTTCCAAATTGCTTTTAATGGCTTTTGTGGATCAGTCTGATGCCAGCCTTGCGTCGGAAAAATAAATGATGTCGGTTTCTCGAGAAGCTGTTACAGGATGCCGCAAAGCCAAACCGCCCACCAAAGTAGCAGTTAAACATCGCCAGAGCCCTGCGGAACATTAATGCCCCAGCCGTCATCAACGCCTTCAATCATTACCCCGCTTGTTTACGTCATTTCAGAGTTAAGGCCGACTAAAAACAAACAGCGGTTTTGTCTAAAAGCCTCAGTAATGTCTTGTTCTGGTGTGTCTTAGAGGAAAAAGGCGCGCGGTTCATCGGTGATGCCTATCCTTTATAAAAGACAGAGAGGTCTGTCTCCAACTAAAGAGATTTACTGTGTGTTTATGAGTTCACTCCTTTTTTGTCTTTATCAGCTATTAAACCAGCCTTCAAACACACACACACACACACACACACACGCTGCCTGTGGAAGAGATGCAAAATGCTTCAGCAAAGCCTCCCAAGCCTTTATGCTGAATGTTTGAAACGGATCGTGCCTAATTAAGAAGTCCCTTGATGAAAACGACTGTTATCATACAAATATTGTTAGATTACATATCATCCGTGCCTACAGCCTGTTTATTTTGGCAGAGCATTGCACTTTGAGAACTCCTACATGCCACGTCATACACATGCTCAGTGTAATTAAGACTATAGTAATGAGCACGCTGCTCGACACATGTCTCTCCACATAGAAACTTCTGAGAGTTTGTGATAATCAAACACCGGGGCACACATGTGTCAGTGTGTGTGGGAAGAGAATATGGGAGCCCACATGTGAGGGGAGTTGGGTGCCCGCTGTGACAATGTGTGTGCCGTTGTGGAAGCGGAAGGCTGTGAGTTGTGTCAGGCAGATGGAGAAGCTCTGTGTCCGACGTCATGTCCCACAGGGCCCCATGTGGATACAACCAGTGTAAACACGTCAGTCTGTGCAGAGAGAGTTGCAGGGAGGGGAAGTGCTTTTCTTCAGTAACTGTTTGAGGTACCCTTGAGCAAAGTGCAGAGTGCAGCTGCTAGACAATCCTATGATGATACATCACGATATCGGTCTAACTATGAATTCAACATGCCCATGAAAAGGTTAAGTGCAGGTTTTCTCTCTTTAGTCACTGCAAGTCCAAACTGTTAAAAAAAAAAAAAAAACAGCACAATTCTGCAGCACAAATTTTTCGGTCTGTAAATTGGAATGACAAAACTAAAGTGCAACTATGGGTCCAGACTTTGGACTTAAACGTGGCGGGGGCATCCCGTTGAAAACCCCTTCCTCTGGTTAACTTCTGTTCAAGTTTCCCTTATTCATTTGTTGAGCGCCAACTCGAGGATCCGTGAAGTAGCAACGCTGGGAGCAGGGAAATCTATTCAGAGCGCCTTATTTTATTAATCAAAATATTGATATTTAGGGCGCCTGGGTAGCTCAGTTGGTAGAGCGTGCGTCCATATATAGAGGTTTACTCCTCGACACAGCGGCCGCGGTTTCGACTGCAACCTGCGGCTCTTTGCTGTATGTATGTGTGTATATATATAAAATATATATAAAATATATATTGATATTTAGTGACATCTGTCTCTTGCTCAACAAGTCTTTCAAATTAAATGACAAAATACATCATTTGTCAATGCCCTGTGGAACAATACAAAGAAGCCTTTTTTGTTCTGATCAGATTCTAATCCTGTCACCAGGACGACATTTTTGTCTGTGCCTTTCAGAACTGTGACAAACTGTGACATGTCATTCCTCTAGGGGTGGGAGTCACCAGAGGCCTCACGATACGCTGTCATCACGATACTGATGTCACGATACAATATTATTGCGATTTAAAACATTTTGCAATATTCTGCGATATATTGCAATTTATTACCTTTTTTCCAACTTCAAATTTTTCCCAATTTCTAATTATGTCCCCAAAAGGGAACTTTGTCAACATCTGTTTTATCTAAAAAGATACATTTCTCTATTTGTTCATCTCACTTCAATTTTATTGCTGCAAAATGGGATTGTCAAGCAGACAAACTGACCAACACATATATAATAATTGATTGATATTTGGCGTCTGTGTATCGTACAGTATTGCCACGGAAAATATTGCGATACTATGCTGTATCGTTTTTTTCCCCCACTCCTACATTCCTCAGGTATTTCTCATGTTGAATGCAAAGATTAATCGATTAGTTGTCTTAATCGGCAGACTATTTTGATAATCGATTGATCAGTTTGAGTTAAAAATTCTTGTATTCCAGCTTGTTAAATGTGAATATTGTTCTAGTTTCTTCTCTCCTCTGTGACAGTAAACTGAATATCTTTTGAGTTGTGGACAAAACAAGACATTGAGGATGTCCTCTTGGGCTTCGGGAAACGCTGATCGCCATTCTTTTATCATTTTTTGACATTTTATAGACCAAACAACTAATCCATTAATTAATATAAAAAATAAAAATTCAGCACATTAATCGACTATGCTACACTATATTAAATTATGTGTTGTGATAGTCAAATAGTTTGTTGCGAAGGGCTTCTCTGCATCTTTGAATCAGCTGCATCTGCTTCTTCTCTGATCAACTCCAGCAAACATCAAAGGGCAGAATAGACTGGAGCCAAACAGAATGATGAATATCCTTGAATAGTGCAAACATATGCAACACATAATGTTAAGGCATGTTACAACAAAAAATAACTTATGAGTAAACAAACTTTATAAAAATCACCAATGTTCTCTAGCTCTCTGTAGCTACTTCTCTCAGTTGAATAACATGTCAGAGAAACACACATTATTAAGCCATGGAGGACTATGGAGTTCAGCTCAGTGGGAGTATCCAAATGGTCCGTGTGCAGATATGACTCATTATCCTGGTCCTACAAAGTCTCCCTCCCGCTAATAAAGAGACACAGGGACCCTGAGTGAGAGAGCATTAAAAACACAGCGAGCTGAGAGGAGTTACAGCTCATGAATCATCATTGGCCTGATGGGCGTCCGGCTGAGTTGCCCGGCCTTGCCTTTGTGTAGCCTTGGCACACTGCACTGACGCCGAGCGCTCCGACCTTTGACCTCGTCATAAAAAGACCTCCTGAGGGGCGTTGGCGGCTGGCCACCATGCTAATGAAGCCACCCGTTTGCCACTGACAGTGGATGCTAAAAAATCCCCCTACTAACTGCGACCTCAGTGGGCCTTTGTGAAACTGATAGCAGTTTGCAGAGGTGACAGTTGTTGACTATGTTGTGAAAAGGCCTCAAGTAGGGGCCCACTGACCCACATGCCGTGTGTGTGTGTGTGTGTGTGTGTGTGTGTGTGTGTGTGTGTGTGTGTGTGTGTGTGTGTGTGTGTGTGTGTTTTCCAGTGATGGAAGAAGTGTCCAGATCCTTTACTTAAGTAAAAGTACTAATACCACACTGTAGAAATACTCTGTTACAAGTAAAAGTCCTGCATTGAAAATGTTACCTAAGTTAAAGAATGTAAGCATCATCAGGAAAATGTACTTATAGTATTAAAGGTAAAAGCACTCAATTCAGAAAAATTGCATCAAAACGCTCAAAACGGTTCTGTTTTTAATCGTCTAATCATTTCAGCTGTACTTTTAGGCCGTTATATTGTTGGGTACTTATAATAGAAAACATCATATTTTATAAACTAAATGTGTTTTGTGTGAAAAATCCTTAATCTGTAGAGTAACTAGTAACTAAAGCTGTCGGATGATGTAGTGGAGTAAAAAGTACAATATTTCTCTCTGAAATGTAGCGGAGTAGAAGTAGAAAGTGGCATGAAAAGAAGAGATTTAAAGTACAAGTACCTCAAATTTGTACTTAAGTACAGTACCAGAGTAAATGTTACATTCCACCACTGCTGTTTTGTGTGTGTGTGTGTGTGTGTGTGTGTGTGTGTGTGTGTGTGTGTGTGTCTACAGTGTGACAATGTGAATCTTGTTTATATCGGCCTCTGTGTATATATGGGCGTGTGTGTGACGTGCCAAGGCAGACTGCACCCGGGCTGTGGCGACACACTGCGGTCACTATGTCACGCAGCCGGGTCCCAGGGTCAAGCGGGGGTCGGGTAATAACCACACAATGATGCGCTTTATGGGTAATAACGCCGATAGTCGCCGTCCTGCGAGCCCTCTACCCCCGAGACATTTAGGCTCGTTGAATGTTAAGCATGGTCACATTCTTGCTGTGTCTGTCCTTTGTGCTGACTGTCGGCCGTCTTCTCAACAGATCGAGAATGTGGACGCCTGCCTCAGTTTCCTGGACGCCAGAGGAGTGAATGTACAAGGGCTCTCAGCAGAAGGTAAGAAGAATAAACAATACGTAATCCAAGGCCTGATTAAACTCTTAATTGGATCAGTGGAACGGCAGGCAAAGGATCTTCCCGTTGTACTGCGAACTTCTAAAACTGGAAAATGCATTTTGGCTCTAGCACTACCCGATCTTCTGTGGGTAGCTTTCCATTTCTTCACAGTACCAAATATCTTCAAAAAAAACTGCTTAAATCCTATTTCCAAGACATACTATTATACTTCACAGCAATTGAATTTACCACGTTGGTATCATGACAGGGTGCACAGTTTCTCCATCTCCAGCTTCCACTATGGCAGTGTAGGCAATCATTAGGGCATCAAAGGGGATTGTGGGAGGATAAAAAACTCCAGCGAGGGATTTGCCTCCCAACCATCATGGTATACAGTACATGGCTTATATGACAGCCATGACTGCAGCAGGGCTCTGGACTGAATGACTGCTTGCCAAATTGAATGATAAGCTAAAATTGTCTCACAAGGCCAGGGCTAAAATTACAGTTAAGCTCCAAACTATCTGTTATGATTTTGTTTTACACTTGATTTGGACTCTGCAGGAGGAACCCAAGATTCCCTCAAAGTCTGTAAATGAATCCAACTGCAGTCCGTTTTTTTTTTTTTCCCTGCATGCAGAGAGCTGTGTGTTCAGGGAAACACACATCAGACGCTGCACGTACTGTAGCTTTGCATCCTGTGACGTGTCCTATTTGACACCTATAGCGCACACCTGACATGCCGTACATTAAGACATAGTCAAGGCTGGCATGTCCAAAATAGTTGCTGTCCTGTGAAAACCATGTATCTCCAAAATGTCAACTTTTTAACAAGCTAAAAACATCTGTTTACAGCGTTGTGACATTGCGTTTTTCAGATAATCCAATTGGGTTTTCAAATGATCTATTTAGCTTAACAATTAGGAGAAATTTCACCCAATCTCTCAGTTTGACTGAACATTTTAAAATCACTAAAATTGGAGATACATTGTTTTCACCGGACAGGGACAGATGTGATAACGCTGCTGCTTTTCTGGACCTTTAGCATGTGTCAGCTCTGAGAAATGATGCTACAGTATTAGTGTGCAGGCTTACACAGAAAACAACCGGTGCACTGCAGATGTATTGACGCGTGTTGTACGCCACTGCCTTTTTTTCTTACTTGGTACACCCGAAATTCTTGATTTAATAATGACAGTGTAAAAAATCAACATGTCAAAAATGTATGCAAATAAGGAGTGATGTGAGAACTAGTTGGTTGATAACCTAAACTCACTCTTTCTGATTGGGTTTTCTATAATCCCATACATACAGCTACACGCATCAATTATTCTAGCAGAAAATGTCTCCAGCTGTTATTTAGGACTTGCAGACCCAATGTTGTTTCTGCTCCCCTTTAAACATTAAAGAGGTGTGCGCCCTTGACCTCTCCAGCAGCAGAAAATAGTCTGAAGCCCCCCTCCCCAGCACTAAAAACAGCAAAGTGACTCACGAGGCCTGGAATTTCAAAGTGGGCCTGTAAATATGTGGGCTATTGGGTTACTCTGTCCATCACTGTTGCTGCTGCATTTCATCACTCACTTCACTCAGTCCATCTCTCTCTCTCTCTCCCTCACTCTCTGCCTTTGTCAGCCTCATTCTCTTACTCTGCATGTGCTCTGTGTGTGTTTGTGAGTTGAATTGGATGGCCATGTTTGCCCTCTCCTGTCTAATTAAATCAGCCCAGGGCTCTCCAGATTCTGTTGGCTGGCATATGCAGTCTTTATTATTTTTTTTACAAGGCATGGGTTTAAAAAAAACAATGTGGAATGTTTGATGCGCATACAGGCACAGGATTTTTTTTTTTTCTTCTTTTCCCTGAGCCTACTTATTGTAATAACCTCTCTAGAAGTCCCCTTGCATCTCTTTGGTTTGGGAGGCTGTAAACTGAAGTTCTGGAAAAAAACCATCATGTTGTAAGAGTGTTATGGTTCACCCTCAGACGTTTTTCCCTAAGGGAGGTTATAGGCCATAATGAAAACAAGGCAAGTTTTTTTTTTTTTTTTTTTTTTTTTTTTTCAATGAAAAAAAAAGAAAACGCTACAAAGAAGTTGTCGTTGTGGACCTGCGTTTAGCGTGGCTCTCTAGACTCTAGCTCCATCAACTTCAACTCACATGTGACCCCCTAAGCACAAAAAAATGTCATCAAAACCACAAAAAGAAAAAGGTTTTACTACTTGAAATGTGATAATTATCCACAGGAAGTTCAGTCTACCGTTACCAGCCTTTAAAAAGCAGGTGTAAAGCTCCGAAACACACATTTCCTGCAGTTGATAATGGGTTACAGTGAGGGGTCCTTACAGCAGGTCATTAAAGTCTCTTTCCACTGCAGGGTCTCTGCAGCTGACACCATACAACAGGCTCTTATTGCTTGTAGTGCTACCTACAGAATGACCTGCTCACCACAATAAAGTCCTTGTGCTTGATCTCAGTTGGTGCAAAATATTTTTTTAAAAAAAGCTCGTATTTCATTAGGTCACCACGCTGGGTCAGCAAGGGGTACACGCTTGTTCTTTGAGCAGAAGGTGAAGCCCAGGGCAAGGGTACGGCTTTAAAGTTCAGTGTATAGCCTGTCCTTTATGGCTGCAAACAAATGTCTGACTTTGTAAAAGGCACTGGGCTAGAAAACATAACATAACAGTTGTTTAAATCTTAATTAGGAACTCAGAATTAAATGGAAGTCAAACAAAGGAATTAAAACCAAGTTTACAGGGAGAAGCCCAGGGCAGCGGCGGAAGCGAAAACATAAGCAGCTGTGGAGTCGTAAAGAGAGACCCTGGCTGGATATGTTTTGTCTGGGGATTAAACCCAAGAAAGGTTTATTAAGTAGGTAAAGACAGAATATAAATTTATATTGCTTAAATTTTCACACAGTATTTGTCTTCCTCTTTGTATTACTTAGCCTTGCTAGAACCTCTTGTTCACCTCCTCCAAAGTCCTATGTGACTCATGAAATAACTAACCTCTCCAAATAATGAGAGAGAAAACAAACAAAAAAATGATTGAATGAAACAGCATCAACCACTTAAAAAGGCCCCCAGAAGCAGAGAAACATTTCCACTGAGCGTGGCCCAAACAGAAACACTTATCTTCTGCAGTGCTCCAGAGCGCCAGGGGATGAAAAGTCTGTGTATAGCTGAGAAAAATGTCTAATGGGAGCTTTAGCAATGTCCTATCACTGTCTCATAGAATCCAGCTATCCTTTTCTCTGTCACAACTCCCCCCAAAACAATACATTACAATACATTTTCAGCAGACACACTTAAGGGACTTCAGCCAGACGACAAGCTGAACTGCAGGAGACTGATGGTCAAGCAGAAAAAATGTGTGACGAGCTCGTATCTCTCCGACACCATTGTGAAGGAAAAAGTCAGCACGGTGCTCTTTTGTCTGTGTTGCAGGTGAGAGTGCTTGAAGTTTGGGCAGAAAGTAATGTTATGCTACACAGTAGCTAACTTCTCAAAGTCCCTTTTCATGCATAAATCCTGCATATGTCCTACTTTACAATTGCA
The DNA here is from genome assembly GCF_008315115.2 of Sander lucioperca. Taxonomy (NCBI): domain Eukaryota; kingdom Metazoa; phylum Chordata; class Actinopteri; order Perciformes; family Percidae; genus Sander; species Sander lucioperca. Next base: position 26,595,528 of record NC_050192.1, on the reverse strand, counting down.
GATAAGTCTTCTTCAAACATTGTGCAGCAACACCAAAATAATTAGAAGATAAAGCAGCAGTTGGCTCAGAACAACCCTGTTCATATACACTTTGCATTGGCTGATACATTTTAAAGAAATGTAGCTGATACCACCCAAAGTATTGTTTTATATCAACATAATGATGAAATGTTTATATTGCAAATTGATATGACCTTATCACCGAATCTGTTTTCAACGTGTTCTCACTACATGTAAGGTTCAGGCGAGGGGAGGTGCCTTGGTTGAGCGTGCAGGAGGCAGGACATGCACGCAGATTACACCGCGGTCACGTTGTCCATCTGTGATTTGGCCATAAACAACCAAGTCTCTTGCCGTTCCTTGAATTTGTCTGATGATTTTGGCGTTGGTCCCTTGCGGACAGAAGTTCTCGAATCTTGTTGTCTGTCCAGTTTGACATTTTCGTTGGCGTCTTTGTGTAAATCACTCTTCCCCTTCACCCTTGGGTGTTTGTTTTCTTCCGATTTCGCACCAGCTGCATGATAAAAAAACACGCCCACTCACTTGCTGTGAATTCTCCGGACACTGACCTGCTCTGTTCGCACATGAGCTCGATCGGACATTACACAGACTTTGTGCTAGGGAGCTAGCAGGAAAAAGTCTGTTTAATGTCCGGTCCAACTAATCTGGACATTTGCGTCACATACAGCTCCTCTGGGTACTGTCTAGATAAGTTCAGGGATGGAGTGCATGTAAAAGGGACTTGAGTTGACTTTTTCAACATAAAGACCTTTACCTAGCCTGAACTAAGTGTTTTAGTTGCCTAATCCGAACCAAATCTGGAACCGAGGACACAATCTCAGGTCTCCGGTGTCAAAGTCACGCTTGGCCAACCATCCAACCTGACGTTCGTATACCAAAGTGCAAAGTCACTTCAACAAACATGGTGTCCTTTGGAAGTGAGATTTCTAAATGGGCTACATGTGTAACACGGCAACAGAGGAAAAGCTAATGGATCGAGTGATGTAAGGGTTAGGTGGTTGTACCAGACCAGATTCTCCTTCACTTGTGGAAAAGTGTCTTTTACTTTCTCACACTGAACAAAACTGCATGTGGTCAAGTCTTTAATATTTGATCCCTGAGTTACATTGTTAACATTCTATATTTTTCTATCGCTGCCGGATCGCCTCCAGGCTAGTTCTGAAACAGTACAGTTTCCCCATGATACAACGCTACCTAGCCCAGGATTTGTATATTATTGTATAGTAATTGGATCAAACACATGAATGTATGATTTCGCATATGAGCACAAAGCGGAAGTCATGAAGGTCTTAAAACTAGAGTTTCACACGGGGACTGCCGCTGTCCGATAAATCCAAGAAACCTGATGTGTTCTACGCATGCGCGAAGATGGTTGAGTTTAGGCATTGACCTCGAATGGTTAGGGGATCAGGATAGCCCATTGGTCACGGGATAGGACCTAAACCAGTTGGGTTTTCTGTACGGATCAGGTACTGAAGTGACAGGGACATGAAGACAGGGCTTCAGCAGGACCCACCTTCAGGCCCTTATTATGTCAGTTGATACTGTGCTTTTATGGTTCATTATGCCGAACAAATGAGCATAAAAGAGTAATCCTGGAACAGTGGGGCCCCAGGACAGTTGCCGAATTGCCTGGTACACCTTTTTAAAGTTTCCTTAAAATGCTCAAATGTACTGTTCTGTTCTAACCCTGACATCATGGCCATCTTCCCTTTTGGGATGGATGAAGTATTATTCTTCCCTGTGTCCTCGTCATTATCCTTTCTGGTAATTGTACCAGTCCCCATCAGTTTCAGTCCACAGTGTCTCTTTGGCTGGCAACATTGTCTCTCCCTAAAGCACAGAAAACGGTGCTGTTCAGACTCTCTAAGGCCCAGTATAAATTACCGCCTCTGGGTATTGTGGAAAAATGAAGAACACCCCCAAGAGATTAATCTTTCCCAACTTTCACAGTCTCCAAACAGCATAGTGCAGCCATGTATGGCTGGGGAGAAGGTTTGAGCCCCACCAAAATTGAAAAATGGAGTAAAAAGCCCTGCGTCAGCTGCTGCTATCCTTCCCGTGCCTCTGTGTGCCAGCTCTCACTGAGGGTTTGATCTGCAAAGTCCATTTCACAAATGGGTGCGTTAGCCACAGTGATCAATTCTTCCGCCTCTGTGACTGCTGAATCCCATCTCGGGCTGTGTGTGAAGGAGTCTGCGAGAGATGCATTTGTTTGAGTTTTGTCTGAGCTGAACTCAGGAACTGTTGAGGATAAGATGAACAGTGTGAAACAGTGTTGCTCATTGATTAGGAGTGTTCTTGCCATCGCCAGCTCAGCATATTTAAAAGGTAACTTTCTCTGCAGTGCTGCAGTTTCTTGGTGATGCAAAAAGAGCAATCTAATCTCTTTAATGCTCACGCATTACGCTTACGTCCTTTGAGTTCATTGTCAATATGAATGCATTTTGGATCATGGTGTTTCATCTTTACTTTCACCCTTATCGGTGCTACTGTTTTCTAACTCATTTCATTTGAGTTGTCATTTAGGTCATGAACTCCAACTCAGCTCACCTTTTTATCTCACCCATTTATATAATTTCACCTTTATCACTACACAGAAATGTGTCACTTCTGTCATCGTCCCACAGCATCTGTAAATAAAACCATCAGTTCCTCATTTCATGGCGAAAGCAGAACGGTAATTGAAGTTTCTGTTGTATATTTTTGGCAGTTTGGCCTCAGACTTGCAGTCACACCAGACTTCTGCCAGTTAAACACCAGTCCAGAACATGTTGAGCTTCACTCCTAAATACACCAGCTGTGTGTTAGCAGATGCTTTATCTATGACAACTGGTTCTTCTTGTCAGCTGTGGCCTACATTATTCTTATTTAGAGTGTTACATCATGCTGAATACAGTTACATGATACAACTCTGCATATAATATACAGTCTATCAATTTCTCCTCCAGTTATAGCCAGTGTATAATTACTCTTATAAAACTTGTATGCTTGCCGAACAACAGCTGCACTTGAGCTCTATCCCCAAGTGTCTTATTTTTTAAATTTTTTTTTTTAAGTCAACATATGTTCACTTTACGGTGTTTGAAAGATGCAATACATGGTCTGGAAAGTATTTTTTTAGTGTCACAGGACACTGCTTTGGTTCTAGACAAGGGGAAAACAAAAGCTGCACTATTTTCACTTGGAAAAAAGTGGCGTTATTTCAATAAAAAGCATTTGTTCTAGTGGAGGGCAGATGCAGGGTAAAGCTGTATACCCCTGTACACCATGGTTATTATAGAAACTAAAACGAAAATAAGTAGTGAAAAATATTTTTAGTAAACTGAAACTAAATAAAAACTAAAACCTTGGGCTCCTGGATGGCTCGGTTGGTGGAGCGGGCGCCCATATGTCGACGCAGCGGGCCCGGGTTCGACTCCGACCTGCGGCCCTTTGCTGCGTGTCATTCCCCCTCTCTCTCCCCTTTCATGTCTTCAGCTTTCCTGTCAAAATAAAGGCCGAAAATGCCCAAAAAATAATCTTAAAAAAAAAAAAAAAAAAGAAAACTACAACTAAAGTGAAACTATATTGCCAGGTTGAAAAAAAAAAAAAATGAACATAAATCATTTTGGTTTTAGTTTTTTACAGAAACTGACATTGACGTTCCAGGAGATAGACACTAAAGTAGCACAAAGATAAAACATCATGGCTATTCCTATACAGTTCTTAAACAATGTATTTTGTATGTATATAGTAGCTGCATACTTTTGAGACATTATCCGGCCCTAACAAAAACAAACTAAAATTCCTGTAAAACTAAATTGTTCTGAAAAACTAACTGAAACTAACAAACACTCTGAAAACTAACTTAAACTGAAATGAAATGCAAAAGTAAAAACTAAAACAATAAAAAACTAATAAAAAATTCTAAACTATAATAACCTTGCTGTATACAGTAGTAATGCATAGATTCAGGATCATATCATCATATGATAGTGGAGTAGCGCTGTAAGTACCACAGATGCTCAGATTTTCCTTTCTGTTTTGTCCCTGCAGAGATCAGGAATGGCAACTTAAAGAGCATCCTGGGCCTCTTCTTCATCCTGTCGCGCTACAAGCAGCAGCAGCAACAGCAGCAGCAGTACTACCAGTCCCTGGTGGAGCTCAGCCAGCAGACCAGCAGCACCGCACCGTCCGCCAGCAGCCTCAAGACACAAGAGATGCAGTCCAGGTACCATGCAGCGCTCCGGATAGTTGCATTTCAGTACTTTGGTGTTGGCTTTGGGTCTCATTTGGGCTAGTGTCGCATTGCTAGACCTTCCTCCACAGCGCTGCGGAGGAGGGTCTGGCTAGTCCAGAAAAATGTGCTCTGGTTTATTGGCATTTCTTTAAACCAATCACAATCGTCATGGGTCTAAGCGCCGGACGGAGCTGCAGTGCCTCTGCAAAATAGCCTCTGGAAGGAACTTGTTTTGGTGGAACATGTGTACGTTCAAAAGTTGTTTTAGTCGTGCAACAGAAAACTCAGATTGGACAGATAGTCTAGCTAGCTGTCTGGATTTACCCTGCAGAGATCTGAGGAGCAGTTAACCATAGTCCTCAGAAATCCACCAGAGTTTTTGCCAACACAAAGAAAGAGGAAGGTGGCGGACATCCGGCGGAATTTCCGGCGGCACCTGAATTATACCGTAAATGAAACGTCGTCGATATAGAGGTTGCAGAAGCAAGCTCATGTCACTGGCTTGAATTAGTGGACCAATTATTTTTAAGGATCCATGCTGGAAGAGATGTTGAGAGATTTATCACTTTTAGATGCTTAATTAGGTCCAGTTAGAGCTTTTGTAAACAGGAATTTGTTGGTTATGACTGCCTCTCAGTGCAAAATGACTAACAGCCTTCATGGAAAATGTAGCTCATTAGGGCGTTCGCTGCATCAGCTCCATTAGGAGGTTTTGATCCAGTCCAAGCCTCAGAATGTATGGGAAATACACTATTTCCCTCTCTGGTTGAGACATAAATTAGAAGATTGATATGACTCTCGTTTCTATTAAGTTCAAAGCTACAGCCTGTTAGCTTAGCTTAGCATGAAGACTGCAAGCAGGGGGAAACGGCTAGCCTTGCTCTGTCTGAAGGCGACAAAATCCACCAGTGGTCGAGTTGCAATGTGGGTAATGTGGATGCCAGGTTTTGACAAAGTAGAAGAATGCGTGGAATAGAAAAGACAACTCTGGTTCTGCTGCATCGATTCTTCAACAGTCCACCTTGAGTCCGACAATTTTACAGAAGTGCAACGCTCAATCTGTGCAGAGCTCCTTTTTAAGGGATGGTGAGTTGTCCTTAGTTTAGCAGTTATAGGTTTACAATATGAAGAGGTTTATGAGGTACTTAATATTAAGACATGCATTGTACAGTATTGGCATACAGGCAGCTAAGCAGTAAAAGGCAGTAAAAGCAAAGGAGGCCTGACTGGCTGTGATGTAAATAGACAGAGCAGGCCTAAGACGAGCATCTAAAGGAAGGCCTGACATGCCACACATGAGCAGCATTCCCCTTGACCAGATCAAGTTACTGCACTGTACTGTTTGTGTGTGTGTGTGTGTGTGTGTGTGTGTGTGTGTGTGTGTGTGTGTGTGTGTGTGTGCGTGCGTGCGTGCTACTAGCCTGATTCTTGTTCTGGCTGTACATCCGCTAAAAGCTTTGTGTCCCTCTCTAACCTGTCTTCTCTTGCTCCACGACATATGGGGACATTAAATAACACACACACACACACACACACACACACACACACACACACACACACACACACACACACACACACACACACACACACATAGATGACCAACTCTTTCCTCCTCATGCTATTTCTACTTAAGTCTCTCTTTCAGTTTTCACTTTATTTATACTCATGTCTCTCTGTCTCTCTTCCTACGCCTAATAAGTCACATACAGGAATAAGTCAATTCTCTTTGTGATGGCCAATACGTTAACTGATAACAGAGAATCCATTGTATCTAGATAGGTATAGGTATCTAGGTATATAGATGACACATACACTGTGTGTGTGTGTGTGTGTGTGTGTGTGTGTGTGTTTATCTGTGTGCATGTGCGTGCGTAGAATCAGTGCAATAAGAGCAATTAGTGTTAGCACTTGGCGAGAGGCCATAGGAGTAAGATGATATCGTCGAGCGCTTTAGCCCCGAGTTCGGAGGTTCGGAGGTGGTAGCGATCGGTGTGTGTATGTGTGTGTGTGTGGGGGGGGGTTATCAGGGGCACAGCTGCCTCCCATTCCCACACTCCTGCCTCCCCCAACCGCCCCCACAACAGGTGGAGAACGCTCTCACACACATACACACCGAACAGTGAAGTATGAAGAAACACTGCTGCATTAGTCCAGCCAAACCAATACACACACACACACACACACACACACACACACACACACACATACTGATAAAGCCATTACATAAGTTCATCCTCATAAAATACAAGGAAGTGTCTGATAACAAGTTGGTTGGTTGATATTTGAGGTATTATTTTTTTCATGACATATTTGAGGGCTCTCCCCCAATAAGAAGGAGAACCTATAAATTCATGGCTGAAGGTCTTCTATAAAGACCAAGTGGCTCAGTTAATTTCCAAAAAGACCATCTGCCCTCTCTGTCCATGGCCCCAGTAATGTCTCACTGCCCTGGGCTGATGAGTTAATCACGTTTGAAAGTTGATGGCCTCAGTCGAGGTCAGAGGATCACTCCATGTCTGCCAGTGATAAAGTAAGCCATTAATCTTTGAGTTTTTTTTGGGGGGTGGGAGACGTCTGGGCCATTCAACTGCTATTCTCTTGCTGTGTGGCTCAAGAAAGTCTGGAAAGGTGTAGAGAAGGGTAGAGAAATCAGGAAAAGGATGACAAAATGTTGCTTGTATAGCATCACACATATGTGAAGAACAGTCATGAGAGAATCATTTGGCCTATTAGACCTTAAAGGGTAACGTCCCTTTTTTTTCCAACCTGGACCCTATTTTCTTATGTGTTTGTGTCTAAGTGACTGATGGGAACAACAGTCTTTAAAAATTGGTCCAGTATGAAGCAAGAATGCTGCGGTCGGCAGCAGCAGAACAACCTACACTGTAACATTATTGGGCGATTGCGCACCTTCAATTTAGGTCCACTAAAGGTGCTTGTTTTGCCACTGACATGCTCAGATTATTGTTGTAAGTGGGCAGAAATTCACAATGTGCATCTTGCCTATATTATTACATTGCAGCCCGTTTTGTGGCTGCCAGTTACAGCGTTATCGTTTAATACTAGACAAATTTCAAAGATTTTTGTTCAACACTAGTAATTTAGACACAAATGCGTGGGAAATTGGGTCCAAGTTGTAAAAAAACCAAATGACCCTTTAAGTTAAGTGTGAATCAGACAGTCCAACACTACCGGAGTGTGTGTGTGTGTGTGTGTGGTGGAGGCAGAATAAGCCAGATGATCATGAGTGTTGCATGCCATGCTGCTGCTACCAAAGTGCAGTTCAAAATTATGTCCACTTGTTTTTTTAATAAGGTTTTAATGGAAAGCGCTGCAGTGTTACTGGTGCGCTTTTAAAATTTGTAAAAGAAAAAAAATCCACCTGACTGACTGATATGTCAGTCATGCTGTACAGTCAAACATCATTTAAACCCACGGAACTTTATTTCAACTCAGGCTGATGTTTGGGTAAATGGGTATAAAATGAGGGACAGCTTGAATATTTCAATTTGATGGAATGATGCAGCCGTTGAAACATGTTTTATACTAGCTGCAGCATAATGAATGGTGCTTGTCTCACCCAGACTGTGTAGAGTTGAGTTTATCTAAATAATCCACTGGACGTAAAGTAAGTTCTAACTACATCACAAACTGATATTACTGTATGCCTGATACTGTATATGTCTGATTTAAGTTCCTGCACTTTTCATACCGTACAATGCCAACTTCAAATGGATTTGTGATGTTCCTTTTGTTCGATACTTCATGCCTGGCTGGTGTGCAGACTCCTCTTCCTTTTCACCCACCACTGGAAACATTGAAATGTAATTAAGTGTATTCATAAAAAAAATCGTTTCGAATTCTAATTTTCCAAAGTGATGAATTGCTGTAAGCCCTAGCCAACCCTGAAGATTTAGCATGTCTGAGTAACTTCATAAAATATAAGATAAGCCAGAAGAATGGATGTTTTGAATTAAAAATGCAGAGCCTTTTAAATTATCAAATTATCTGTCTCACAGATTTACACAGTCAGAGACACACATGCTCCAACACACTCTAACACATTTGGCCCACTGCACATCTACAGTTGTGATATGGGGAGCTTTCTATAGACAGCACCTGCTGGCCTGACTGGTGTCTCTGGGGCAAGGGGATGGGATGTGTGTGACTGTGTGTGTGACTGTGTGTTTGTGTCCGAGGGGAACTCCCCATTGGACAGATCACGACAGCCCGGAGCCACGGGAGGTTTTCAGTGCTCTAGAAGGCAGGGGGCCCAGGCCTGGCAGGGCACAGCAAACCCTCCCTCTTTAAATCACCATGTCCCGGGGCGAACAAGTTGACCCCCTGGTCTGGCGCTCCTCACGCCTGCCCACCGCCGTGTCTCGCGACAGGAAGAGCCGTTTGCCTTATGGGAGAGCCAACAGCCTGGCCAAGCCTGACTCGTCTCCTAGGTACAGTTTTAGCTTGTGCGGTGTGTATGTATTCTAGTGCTAGGTACAGTTTTAGCTTGTGCGGTGTGTGTGTGTGTGTGTGTGTGTACTCATCTGCTAGGTACAGTTTTAGCTTGTGCGGTATGTGTGCTGTAGCATCAAGGCAACAGAGTTTGGACCTTTCTGGAAAACCCATGCTGATATGAGGAGGATGGATTAGTGTCAGTGGCATCATGAACTGGTAAATGGTTTGGTTCCACTTGTCCTGTTTGTTAATCTAGACTGTCATACAGCATGGATTTGCATTAAGCTTTTTGCCATAGGTTGTTAATACATACTGTAGCTATGCGTATGAATAATTTCTTGATCGTGGTCATGGGATACTGTCAGTGAGATGTTTTAGTTGAAGTCAATTAGTCTTGCCAACAGTGTGATGAGTGCAGTTCTACACAAATGCAGCCCATTGTACTGCATGTTTGTATGTCAAACTAATTCTGTACGTATGTTCTATCTATTTGAAAAAACAAAAACAATTGTACTCTCTTTTTGAGTTTAGTTTGGTAACTATCTGCTTGATATGTTTTAAAAATGTGTTTGTATTGCAATACTTATAATAATAATAATAATAATAATAATAATAATAATAATAATGACTTTATTCAGGACACAATGGAAGGTCTATAGTAAAGTTATAACTTAATTTCCTACTGTATACTAAATAATGTTCTAATGACATTCGTTCTACAAAAATGGCCTATGTTCTTGATTTTAAAACATGGGACCTCTTGTAGCTGTTGAAATAATTACTGTTGTCTCTGAGAATCAAGTTGGTAGTGGCGTGTTGCTGTCATAGCACCTCAAAACCTTATAGGGAAACGTCTGGGCGAATTGTTGGGCTCAATCATCTCAATTTGACACTAAAGTCATCGCTGTTTGCTTTCGATCTCTTACTAACAGTCAATGTTTCTCTTAACCAAGTACTCGGAACACCAGAAGCGTTTCGACTTAAAAGTCAAAACTGGAGTGGGCGGCTGTATCTGACAATATCTGTAACTTTTAAAAAATGACAATATGAAGGATTTCTCAACGGTTTACAAATCATTTGGTAATCTTAATCAATTATTTAATATGTCAAATATTATGATGTGTGCAATAAACTGTTAAGATCACATACATTATTACATTATAACATTATTAATTATTATTTGATTGTTAACAGTAAAGTAACTAACTTAAGTTTAATTGACTATCAATTTACCATTTATTAGTGATGGTTATTATAAAGCGTCGCCATCATGTCTGTCCCTCTCTATGACAGCAGCCTTCAAGTGCGGCCGTTCTTTTTTAGCATAACCCGTAATGGTTAATTTTTTTGGCATCCAAACCCCTTCGGCCAGCACCCCAAATGACCCTTTTTGTGTTGTTATGGTTGGAGGACTTGTTGGTGTATTGGTAATACATGATAGGTGCAAGGTGAATGCAAGAGCTTCAACTGCTGCAAGACCAATTTCCAGCAGCTACTTGTAGATGCTAAGTGCAACATGTTGCCACATAACAAGCATCAGTGCTCAGCAGATATTGAGTTGACTGTGCCACATGCTTGAATGGATGCGTGACTTTGTGTGTGAGTCGGCATCCAAGCAACAATGCCAGAAGGAGCTGAGAAGGAGCTGATTATTGGGCTTTGAAAGGGAAGGTCGGATGACATCTCATTACCTGCTGTCATCATGTTGGCCTGAATGCCTGAGCACACGCCATTTTGGATCTTATACATCAGTTTGTGTCTGCCCTCAGGGCTGTGGCTACAATCAGGCTGAAACTGATATTACTTATTTTTAATGGGACAGTGAAGGCATTCAATATCACTTGCATGTGCGCCACAGTGTCATGGACTATTAAACAGAGACTCTGTTGATGTATGTTGTACTGGATCAAAAGTGATAGACTGTACCCCAGTCCTAGATCCTGCCCTCCTCCTGTGTTCTGGTGTCTCTTTTTCCACATTGGAAAGATCTTAAATGCTGTGGGTTGGATATGCACCCCAGGCTGGGGACTCTATCCCATTGCCTTCATGTTTCATTGCATTTTATAAAGCTGGAGGTGGGGGGCGGGGGTCAGGATGGGTCTTGTGGTGGAAAAATGCACCACAGCACCCCTCTTTTTTTACTGTCATATACAACTGTGGGCTGCTCCTCCATAAGCTGCACTTACATTACCTTCTCTCAGACTTCTGCAGCCTTTGTTGCCTTTAAAGATAACCCTTCTTTCTCCTTGCTAATAGCCCTGCACCACACTCCCACTGTGAATACAAAGAAGACAGAAAGAAAGCAAAAGCACAAAAGCTTTACTTAGAGAGAAATGTGATTTAAACTGGACCCTTTTTACAAAAAAAGCTGAAAACGCATTTTGGAGTGCGAAAAGCTCCATTAATCTCTGTCTGAGCTTGTCCTGTCTGTGTGCTAAGTGCCATTTAGGGTATTTAATAGACCACAAAACATACTACTGGGAGATGAAATGTGGCGTGTGTGTGTGTGTGTGTGTGTGGGTGTGTGTGTGTGTGCGAGTGTGTGTGTGTGTGTGTGTGTGTGTGTGTGTTTGCATTGGAAAAAGAAGAACAGTTGCCAGACATCCTTAACTGACGTGTCAGGTATCATATAGTTTATTAAGAACATGATACGAAGGTGCTCGCCACTATAATGGGAAACTGCCCTGAACTTGTTTCCCCCTCTGTTCTGCTGTGTGCCCCGGAGCTCATTAGCATAACGCCGCATCATGAAAACCTGGAAGGTCAATTAGAAATGTACAATGACTTGGCAATTTATCACAGGTGGTTTAAAAGTGAGGTGAATTGTCCAGAGGGAGAGGTGTAAATAGAGAAAGACTGTGTGTGTGTGTGTGTGTGTGTGTGTGTGTGTGTGCGTGCGTGCGTGCATGCGTGTGTGTGTGTGTGTGTGCGCGCATCCGCAGTATGTGTGAGAGGCAGACAAGGAAAGTTAAATGTGTGTGTTACAGAGAATGGACACTTTTGAGACAGCTAATTAAAATGTTGCTCACCAGCTTGAAAGATCCTTGTCTTTCACAGCTCGACCTCACTTAACAAAGCATTAAATATCACATTGTCGCTCTGTGACGGCTGATTTGATTCCACAGAATGATGAAATTTATTCGAGATGTTGACTGAAAATCACCTCAAAAAGCCCTTGGAACCTTTGTAACCGGTCCTCCTTTTGTTGGACTTTCGCATGTGAGGAAATGATGCATGGAGAAGTGGCTTCCAAAATATTCATCAGCAACAGATTTTTTTCATAAAAGTCATGGCCAGTACTTGTAATGAACCCTATTCCTTATATTACCAAATTGTCATGGTATATGTGGAGTGTGTAATTACTTCAATATAGAAATTAATATATTTTCTATTTGTTTCTTCCTTCTGGTTTCTACTCAAAGTATAATATATTACTGTTGGTTCTCTAGTAATGTCTTTTTTATCCACTTTAATTTAATTCATCAATATAAATGCTAAAATGTAAAAGGCTTTAGCATTTATTTATATTCAGTTTCATGCAAAGTTGAGAACTGCACACCAAAAGCAGACAGAGCACAAAATGAGATGTGGTGACTGCAGTGCGTCACACAGCCACCCAGTATAGGTAGTTTATTGTCTCTGTCCACTTTCACTCACCAACGCCAAACCATCACCATCAGCCCACAATCACAAAACAGAGAACAAGTTGTTCCTCGTTTTTAGAAAAGAAGGACGTCTAAACAGACTGCTGGTGTTTGTTACTTCCTCTGTCCTCCAGCTGAAGCATAGTTTAACTGCTCTGACAGCTATTGAGATAACTAACGTTGCTAACTCCCTGCTCAAAAGGAACTAATTGGACAACTCAAGTTTCTATCACTGGTCAGCCTGTGGAAGGTATGAATACAGGTCTGCAATTAGCTGGTATTCTCTCTAGACTGATATATTTGTAATGTGTAACGGTCAAGAAAAAATTGCTTGCAGTATTCAAAACTGAAAGGGGGCTTTGTTAGATGCTAGCATGTCTAACTTAGTCTAACTCTAGTTATTTGGTGCTCTATTATGCTAGCTGGGAAGTAGAGTCAGCATTTTGTTTGGTTCTTTAATTTTAAAAACTCTTATGTCGAGGAGTTACTGTGACCAAACTGTAAAATCTCCAGGTGAGTTTACACTATCTACTTCCACAGTCTTTGTTAGCAACCATTTTCCTGTGGTCATTTTCAGTATTTTCCTAAATGTACAATTGTTCCCATTTCTGTCAAAACCGATTCTGTCAAGCTAATAATGCTAGCACCCTAGCTAAGCCTGCCACAACACTGCCTGCAATATATCTTGGTTACATTTTCAACACTTATATTTTTCTCTGTTTGTGTGTGGTTTTGTCCAAAATGTGCTTGAAAAAATGTAGTTTTTGTAGTTTTCTTTGTTAGAAAAGTGTAAAAAAAGAAAAGAAAAAGAAAAGATGGTAAAAAAGGCCACTTGTTTAATGCTAAATGTATGCTAGCTGATGCACAGTTAGCCTGAACTTCAAAGTGTTGCTTTGAGTGGGGTTTCACTTGCTTGTTTAGCAATAAAGAGAGCCACAAACAATATTTCCCCCAGGCATTTAGTCTACTACTTTAAAAAGAAGATATGTATAGTTGATAAAGGGGCTTTGCATACAGTCTCTGTTCACTCAGTTTAAGAGTTTGTGAGAAACACTCACATGGTTTGCCAGTCATACAGTTCACACAGGACATTACACAGTCAGAACATTTACACACAGGAATAAACAACAGCCCTGCCACCTGGCCTTCGACTTTTCATTGTTTACAGGGTGTACGCATGATGATTAAAGGCATCTCTTTGTTCATTAAGCACTCTACAAGTATCTACTTCCTGTCAAACACGAATGTAGGGGCAGCCCGTGTTTAATTCCCGTCTCCGTGGATGACTAACAGTGAGTGTTGGGTTATAAACTGTGACTGGTGCTGTGGGCATTTCCTTCGCCTCTGCCTCGTGTGTTGTGTGTCTTGGGGTTTTCTTCAAACGATGCCACCGCGAAATTGATTATGAAAGTTTTTCGGGCTGTTTTATGTCAGCTGGCCCTATAAATGGATTGAGAGATGTTATTGGCTTAGTCATACGCGTGTGGTAATAAACGTGTGATCCATCATGTGAAAAAAATAAATGTAACACTGGCATGATACAGAACATCATGTACTATGTGCTTCTTTTTTCCTCTCCCTGGTTATCTCTCCTTCTCTCTCTGCATCTATCTGAATGTCTCCTCTCACGCACATTATTACATTAAGGCATGGATTAAGAAAATTCCAGCAAGACGCTGTCCTCATTCCTCTAACTGTCTTGTCTGTCATCTTCTCTGCTCTCTATGCAGTCTCACAGCACGATATGCAAGTCCTCCGGGCCACAGTGGAATAGGGTCACCACAGAAGAAAAACACCAGGTAAATATGGCAAATACTTCATGTACCTGCTTTATTTTATTGGTGCTCTGATTCTCAAACTATATTCAAAGTTCTATACATTGAGCATTCTTAGTTTTCACTGCTTTTTGCATGACCCTGTGCCATCACACGTTTGTCCATTTTGCTGAATGTTTTTATGTTTTTGTGTTACTGTGTTACCAGCTCAGGGAGGTCAAAGGTCAGGGTCAGCTAGAGAGCAGCTGGCAGGGATTTAGTGTTTTGTTCAAGGATATTTTGGCAGGGTGTAAGTGTGCCTCATGGCGGCTTGCAACAGTGCCTCACAGTCTCTTAATGTGCTAAATATTTATCATAGTATTCCCTATTACCTTTTCACGGGTGATTCAGCCTAATTAAACATGCCTGTTCTTCTCATTAACGTCAAGGCTAGTGCAGTCAAATAGGCACCCATATAATTGTGAAGGTGCTTGTACATAATTTGTTTCCAAGCCAGTCTATCGGAGTATTCCCAGAGTAAGCAAATGTAAAATGTTCACTCAATAATTAGAACAAATGACAATGTCTTATTTAAAATGACTCACACCAAAACCAGGACTTAACTTTCATCAGCACTTTGCAAGCTGCAGCACAGGGCCATCATGGCTGAATACATGAAGGAAAAAACACTCATCTTCAGACCTCATAGTCATGCCCACATGATTTGACTGACCAGTGGCCGCTGGGGAGTTCAGTGCATAAAACTTCAGTGAGTCTTTTGCACCAAAAAGGTTGCTAAAATCACAAAAAAGGAAATCTGGCTGCCCACCAAGGTTTGTGCCTGTTAAAAGGAGGTTTTTCCTCGACACTGTCGAGCAAATTCTTGCTGTTGGTATGAATTGTTGAGTCTTTGTAAATTATAGTGTGGTCAAGACCTACTCTATCTGTAAAGTCTCCCGAGATAATGTCTGTTATGATTTGACACTAAATTGAATTAGACAAATTGAATTGAATTAACATTGAGATTTGTCACAAAAGTAGTTTAGTTGCACTTTCAGTTAACACTCTGTTAATCTCTGTCCTCAGTCCAGCGCTTTCACTACTTGCGAAGTGCTGTTCTGTGTGTGATGTGTCTTTTGTGGAATAGCCCTTTACACATCTTGGCAAAGAAGCTGCTGCTAAATAAGCTACCAGACATTATGACACTCTTTGTGTTGCCAGACTCTAGGCTGTAGCCGGCAGTCAGACAACCACAAGCTTCAGCTACTCTTGAGGTGTCATGTGTGTGCTGGTAAACCAACCATCAAACTCACATAGGGCACCTGACCCTCCTACCATCTTATTAACATAAGCATTTAAGCACTCACACTCATGGTTACATACAGGTAGGTGCACTAGCACGGGTACATACACCTACTGACTGTACACATTCAATGTAAACCCATATGAGCAGTTCCCATGTGAGACATTCACCCACAAATCTACCCAAACGTACTGGATGTACAGTACACACCCCAGAGTCCAGTTGTCTGATGCTTGCAGCATTTGTTCCAGCTCAGAGGCAGTGGGAAAGAGCGTGTTGGCCAATAATTCCTCTCGAGCCGCCACTGAGCAATGGCAAAAATGCTGTAGCCAGCAGCTCCAGCCCTATGTGTGGTAATCTGCCCTCTCACATCACTGACAACAAACCTCACTGCTGCTGCTTTGCAGAAATAACTCTTTAGTGACCTACACACATACTGTATGAGTGATAGATACACAACACGAATGAAGAACCTGTATTGGAGGTCAGTGAGTGGTGATAGTGTCCCCTGTTGCCATCTGATTCTCATTCACACAAGCGTGATTACAGCACATGTAATTGCTTTCTTGCCATCTGCGAAGTTATTTTTAATCACCATGAATTGTCTCCTCTCCTACCCCTGAAGCAAGAAAGTTTTAGCGGTTCAAAAATGGGAAAACAATTCATGCCTCTCTCACTTGCACTGAACGTGGTGAAGAGCGGTGCCCTCAAGGTGCAGGAATTTTAGTGTTTTTTATGCTCTGTATGAGACATTCTGCTCGTTACCCAGAGCTAAAGTACCTACCTTCTTTACCACGGCAACAGCTCCACTTTTCACTTGCACTAACTCATATAAATGGTTTCTATTGTTCTTAGACAGGGTGGAAACATGTCCACTGTGTTGCATTTTTGTATTTAGTCTGTTTAGACTTATGCAGTTGGGTATTTGGTAGGGTTAGGTACCTTTCGCATCTGAACCAATACCACTACCGGTACCTGGAATTCGGTTCCGGTACCCAACGGTACTTTTTTCGGTACTTTCCCTCTGTAATTTATTAAAAATATTTCAGTTGTAAAAATAATTCCAAACCTATTTACTTAGAACATTAGGTTATTTATTTAGAATATTTTACACTGACAGAAATTAAACAAAAACAAAAATAATATTGCCTTGTTGCTGAAAGGAGCTATAGAAATAAAGGTGCCTTGCCTTGCAACCTCAGCCTGTCAGTCAGTCCCCAGGGCACAGAAACCACCGTTGTGCCTGCTCAGAGGAAGTGTAATGTCAACAGCACTGCGACCGTTTTCAGCTCTCCATTAATATCATATCGCAGCAAACGCTGTCTGCGTGAAGTTTTGAAAAAACTGTAACCACACTTGAAACCACTTTATTGGCATTGCCATGACTCACTGTGACTTCAACAAAACTGCAGAGCCGACGTGGTTTTCTTCGTCCGCACCTCTGGGTGTGTGCGTGTGTGTGTGTGTGTGTGTCGGACCTCTGCTCTCTGTCAACATGCAGAGAGGACAGATAAGCTTGCGCTTACTCTCAGGTATCGAAATTAGGCACCGTTTGATTTTACGTGAACCAATACTTAGTAGTACCGACGTGATTCGGTCGGTACCGGTAAAAGTACGGGGTTCGGTAACCAACCAGCCAACCCTAGTATTTGGGGTTCATGATACTAGTTAAGTATGCATAAAGAAATGGCTACACATGAGCTTTGGTCCAAGGCAAGAGGTTGCCTTTGTTTCATTGTTTTATGCTTGCTTTTCCAAGGATAAGTCACTGGCGATTATTGGGAGCCAATATAGAGCTTCTCGTGCATTTCTACACTTCAGAAAGGGTTGCATCCTCTTGATGGTAGTCATTTCTTTCTTATTCCTTATGAAGCGATCTGTGGTTCTGTTTGATGAAGACATCTGAGCAAAGCTAAGCTAAAACAGCTTTACAGTCTGAATAAACTGGCCATGTGTGAACACACTCTAACACTGCCAAGTGCTTTTACTTCCCCTGGGGCCACCCATGCTTAGCATCTGTGCCTCTGCTACAGGGCACTGTGTGTGTGCTGTTGGGCTGCATTAAAAGACCATAATGGTGTGCTTGCAAGTTTTAGCTCCGTAACTACGTATCTAGACTCTATCTATATACTGTACGTTTTAGCAATTGGTTTCTTTCTTTTTTTGAACAAACTCAATTAGCAGACTCTTGACACTTGATTTGTGCATTCCATCATAGTAAACTTCAAGTCTGTATTCATTTATTTCTGTTGTTTTTTGTCAATATTTCTTGAGTCTGCTCGTTGATTTTCATAAATACAGAAGTGGATATAAATCAGTGGCTGCATTGAACAGTAGAACAGTGATTCCCAAACGTTTTCACGTCAAGGACCCCTAAACTGACACAAATTAGACCACAGACCCCCAATTTGATAAGATTTTGTTCCAAGGTCTCCCATCTGATAGGGTTTTTGCTTTTAGAAATTTTTATTTATGTTTTATTACAGAACCCCATGACCAAAATAGTCCATTTAGTTACTTATGGATGGAATTGTAGGGAAAATAAAGTATTCCCCTTTTTGCTAGGGACTAGGGGGTCCACTGCAGTAGAACATATACAGTACATTTACATAGCTATGATGCAAAATATGTTGATTATTCTAAATGGCCTAAAAACTGATATGGTCCTTAAACTTCGCCATCTTGGCAGCAGGGGGTGATATTTAACAGCTTGTTGGCCACCTGCTAGCTAGTGGTATCTTTCTACCATTGTAATGAGCCTGAGGTAGCGGTGGCTTTGGCTTTGCCCTGGAGGTAGTGTGAATTCCAGACTGGCTGAAGACATTGGTGTAGAAGTTGGCATAATCCCTGGCAAAACCTTGGCAAGGGAAATTAATCATAAGCGCTCCCTCGTCTGCAATAACTTTTAGCTTAACTAAAACTAACTTCTTTTATTTTTAATAGCCTGTGACTGACAAGCTGAATAATGTGTTTGTCCACATTCCCTCTCTTCTTCGCCTCACCATCCTTTCTTTGTCTGATACACTTCCCCAAGTCCTCCTAAAACAAAATCTTTGTCCAGAATGTATATTGCATTTCCTCTGATGCTCCATTTTGCGGATGCATTATCAAACATGTATTTTAGAAGATGAAAGAATCTTATGATAAAAGGCAATACCTCTGATTTCCATCTAAATGGCCTCAGTCTCCCCCTCATTTCCCCACAGTTTATCTCTCATTTTCTCTTGTCTGGCTTTCAGCTACACTAGTTTTTCTCTGATTCTCTTCCTACTATCTGCATCCATTTCCCTTTCACTCCCATTCTCTCAATTCTCTCCTTTGTTCTTTTTCTTCTTTGTCTTCTTAGTTTTTTCTTCTTTTAATTGTGTGGTCTCTCACTCTCTTCTGTTCCTTCCCTTTGTTGATTGTACCTGTGGGAACTAAAAACCCTGTAGCTACTGTTATCCGTGCATGTGCGTGTGTTTAGGAGTCATTGAGGTGCTTTTCGTTCTCTCTTGTTGTGAGATATTTGATTTGAACATCAAGATTCAAAGTCTCTTGTTCCACCCTCTCTCTGTCTCTCTCTCTCTCTCTCTCACTCTTTTCCTCTGTCTATTATGCGGCTGCTACTGTACTAGTCCATCTGTGAGTGGCAACCTGGGCTCTGGGCTGAGGACCACCTCTGTAGTCCAGTGCGATTACTGAGGCAGACCACCAAGTCTCTGCTCTCAGGCCTGGACCAGCATCTCTAAACAGAGCAGAGTCCGCTGTAGTTGTACGTGCCGATGTTTTATGATTAAGGAATTCAGAGGAACTGAATGTAGGCACATTTGCTCCTTCTCGGTGTCAGTTTTCTATTTTGCACTCAAGCACCTTTTATGTTTGCATTGTTCAGCACATGGTCTGACTTATTAGGCGGTTTTTGCTCTGACTGCCTGCTGTGCACATTGCTTAATCACTGAGCCTTGTTCTATTTTTCAACGGGAGACACTCAAAGTAAACTTGATGTTTTTGCAATGATATACAGTGCCATTCAAGTCTCTCTGCTGCAATTGTAGGAGTGCTGAATCTTTTATTACATGATTTCTGTGTTTCTTGTTGCATCAGAAAAAGCAGCAGATGGTTAGTTTGATAAGTCCTGCAGCTTACTGACATCAGTTAGGGGAGCGGCATTCCTCTGCAGATGAAGACTTGTCCTACAGAAATGATGTTAAAAGATGAACTTATAAAATAGGATCCTTAATATACTTTTAATAGAAATGATCTGTCAAACTGAGATGTGGATTGTGTAAAACGTGCTCCATTTAACACATTCCACAGAAGGAAGCAGACAGCAGTATGTGTTGCAGAATACTTTTTAATGACTGCAGTATCTCTCTTAGTATTGACTGGCAGCTCTTGTTCTTTATTTGGACTGGTTTTGGTATGAAATGGATTCCAGATCCAATGATCAGTGCGAGGCCAAAAGACAGATCAGCAGCTTTTAATTCTGCTGCATGACTGACCTACATCTTAAACTCTCCAGGGAAATAAAAAGACCAAGTGTTGCTCCCTTCCCAAATGCTACCACTATTGATCTGGTCAATCTGGGGCCTTTCTTATCAGTTGCTGTTGCTTTCATATCCCCTTACATACAGAATCGGTGTGAAAAAATAAAGTTGACCTGACTTGTTCTCGTCGTATATTTGATAGTGTAGAAGAAGGAAAAAAAACTGACGTACTGAATCATAGAGAAGAGAACTGTGAGTCTGTTCAGTTCATCGCAGCTACTTCTATTTGCGATTACAGGCAGTTAAGGAAGGTATTTCTTAAGTTTTTAATCAATCCTACATGTCAACCATTATTTTTTGTTTGTTCTAGGTCTTAGACAAAATGGAACATATGAAATGTTGTTTTCGACCACTTCAGGATTCTACCCTTTAAAAGAATTTCCTCTCCGACATCTCGGCTCCATCTGCGATACAGACGCCAGTGACATATTCAGCGTAGCAAATCGATTATTTTTGTTAAAGGACATCACGACAGCTTTCAGGCAGGGAGACAAAAAGTCACCAAGTTGTTAGAATCTATTCAAGTTTTTTTCTTTCCCTCTTCATATTGACAAAGACCAGGCTATGAACGGAAACACCCACAGCCCTCTGATGCAAGCAAGGTCTTTACTCAATGCCCATTGTTTTCAGCATTACCTACCTTTACTCCCACCTTGTTCCTTGCAGTCTGTCAGCCGTGAGACTTTGGGGCGTTTTTGCTGTACATTTTGATTGGATTCTACACCCTAGTCCCAACATGCAAACAGGCAATCTAAAAAGAATTGAAAAAAAAATATATATATATATAACTAGGCCAGGTATGGACCACCATCACCACTGGGACGTAAAAAGCAGTCTTTGGAATCAGTTCATAAAAAATCACATCAAAACAATAGTAAAGATTAATGGTGGAAATAAATCCAAGTTGTCATACATCTTGTTATGTTTCTTGAGCCAGAAGCCAAATCTGTTTTTGAAAAAACTTACTAACAAATCAGATGGTTGAAAGCAGCTGGCAAAGTGCATAAAAAATGCAATGTAAAGTTATTGTACAATAACAACGGGCTTTTGATGAGATCATTCTTTACACGTCCTCATGGGAGTCGTGAAAATCCTCCAGCTGCGGTGTGGCAAATCAACATTTTACACTTTGACCCGGTCTGTCGCGAGAAAAGGATTACGCGAGTGTGTATGTGATGCGAGTGTACGTGTGCGTCAGAGAGTAGAGCGACTGACTGAAAACACAAACCTCCTTGGTAGGTGTGCGTGTAAGCCTTTGTTTCTCTATACAGTGCCAGTAGAGGTGCAGAAATGAATAGTGACTGCACGGAGGAGGAATAAAGAGCCATCATGTCTCCAAATCTTTTTTCATGAACTCCATTTTTCCTCCATTCATGGGTGCTGACAGATCTCAATCAACCTGTCATGAAGCAAACTTTTGTCTCTTTCTATATCCTGTCACGTATTTTCCCCCAAAACTCAAAGTTCACCTCCTTTCATCCTTTTATCTTCATCCCACAATGGAACACACACTCTATCTTACATCACTCTCTTGATCTCTCTTCCTCTTACACACTGACACATACAGTACTGAGCCCGAGGTCAGAATTCATGATACAACGGAAGGACTCTTTCAACTTATAGTGAGCCAAACTTTCTTTGCCTTCATTTCCGTAGTGTATAGCGTATATACAGCTCAAGGTCTAACTTGTGGTCTTCTATCGGCCTTTGTGAGACTGAGTGAGACTTGTTTTTACTCTCAGCAGGGTTTTTGTTCAAGTCTATCTTAAGACAATACTCACATGCCCCAGCCCTGTCACATAAAGATTACGTTCCCATACAACAAAACTGCATTTTCAATAACGTTTTGAGGGAAACTTAGTTTGTCATGGATCACAAATACGTTTCTAATCAAAGTCTGCGGAAGTCAGCGTAGGGAGGAGGCCGAATTAACAGGACCCTCATACAGGAGGTTGTTAGTGTCCTGTGTGAAACCAAATGTCAACTTTACGTAATGTACTTAACTTATTTCACATATTGTATGTAACGTACTTAACGTACGTGCGTAACTTAAATTACGTAACAAACATGCTTATTTTATCTTAACCAAGTAAATTTGTTGCCTAAATCTAAGCAAGTAGTTATGTTTCAATTCAACATTAACTAAGTGTTTATAACAGCAACTGTTCCACAATGTGCGTAGATTGCTGGAAAATAAGGTTCCCTCTAAATGTAATTGAATGCAGTTTCGTTGTATGGGAACGTGATTTTTTTAGGAGACAGGGTTGCATGCCCACATGTACAGTGAAAGAGTTATTGGTCGTTGTAATTTTTATTCTTGTCCATACTGGCCGAAAAGAGATCCCTTTCAGAAGAAATTTGAGTGGAAGTGACCAGGTACATAGGCAAGGATTTCTTCAAGGGTATGGAGTAGAGAATTACAATAACCAATAACATTTTGTAATGTACATATGGGCATCAGGGTAGACTTGAAAAATATGAACCTATATCCTTTAAGGCCTGTACATTTGTCAGGATAGATTATTCTGCAACAGAGAATTTTTTTTTTAATTTAAAACCATGTCTGAGGCAAAGCTGCTCTAAGGGCAGAAATTAGTTAAATCTCAGGTGGGTGCAGACAAAGAATTACAATGTTTCTGCCTAAGTAATACATATATATATATATATATATATATATATATATACATATATATATATATATATATATATATATATTTATTTATATAAATATATATATATTTTTTTTTTTTTAAGATAATTTTTTTGGGCTTTTCCGCCTTTAATTTTTGACAGGACAGCTAGGTGAGAAAGGGGGAAGACATGCAGGAAATTTGTCACAGGTCGGATTCGAACCCTGGACCTCTGCGTCGAGGCATAAACCTCTCAGTATACGTGCGCCTGCTCTACTACTGAGCCAACCCGGCCACCTGCCTAAGTAATATTGTCATGTAGACATATTTCTGCCCCCAGAGGAGCTCTACTCCAAGGCACTTTTACCTATAGAGCTACAACTCCCAATATGTTACCCTAACATCCAAACCCTCCCTTGCAGGCTACCAGGCCCCTCCAGAGTACCTGCTGCAGGCAGCGGGGCCTCCAGGAGCCCCGGCTCGTCCAACCTCAACCGCCGCAGCCAGAGCTTCAACAGCATCGACAAGAGCAAGCCTCTTCAGTATGCCAGCGGCAACGACAGAGGTAAGGATGCCATAGCACTGTTCTCAGTACTACAACACACACTGTTAGGCCTGTAACAATTATTACATAATTGTCTTTTTTTTTTTTTAACATGAATGCGGTTTCTTGGTTTCTTTGTTTAACCGCAATTAATTGCTAACATTAGTTAGGGTCTTAAAGGGTAACTATCGTTTTTTTCAACCTGGCCCCCATTTCCCCATGCATTTGTGTCTAATAGATTGATGTGACCAAAAATCTTTGAATTTGGTCCAGTATTGAGCGAGATCGCAATGACTGGACCAAATTGAAAGATTGAAAAAAAAACGGTAGTTACCCTTTAAGGCGAATGATGAATTATTTGTCGGAATATATATTTTTATTATTATCTAAATTGTTGGCACTTCACTCTATACACGTTTATAGCAACAAAAATGACGAGGGGGGGGATACAGTTAGAAAAATGATTTATGATAATAAAGCGGCATTGTTTACTTCATTGGCTGTGTACCCTTGGTACTACATTATCTGGGTCACATGACAGAGATATATAACCAAAAGATGTATCCTGGAACTCATTCAAAACTTTCATTTGTTTAAAAAAAGTAATAAATAAATACATATTTTTGATGTTGACTCAAATAGACAATTGAATTGTTAATCACAATTATTTCTGAGACAGTTAATTGCACAGCAAAATGTAGAATTGTTACAGCTCTACACACCGTGACACCGAGCCAAGACTCTGGTTGTGTTAGAAAGCAGGAGTTGGTAGACGTTGATGGTAGGATTGAGCACCCGTTTTCACATTCTCCATCCCAACCACTTGGTGGCACCACTGACTCAGACAGACGAGGCTGCAGAGACAGCCCAGTCCCTCTCTTCACCGTCTTATGAATCATCTCCTCTTCTTTATTCTAAGTGAGTTATAATGGATGCCATCAAGCGGAGGCGGCGACGCATTTTCACAGCATGGCGAGAGCTATCTGAGAAATGACCGAAGGGGCAAATTCAGGCTGCTGCTCTCTCGAGCATGATGAAGCTAATCAGAGTGATTATGTTTTTGAGAGAAGGGTCTCACAATATAGTTAGTGTATGGCAGTTTATTTAACCCAACATTGATTATACACTATATACATTGATTAAATAAATAGATGTTTTAATTGCCTCTTTCTGTTGTAAAAGAGTAAATATATCTGCTCATAATGTTTGTTATTACTTTGCCATTGGCTCGCTGACTGTACTTTTAATAGCTTTAAGATTTCCTTTTGGCATATTCAGAAGATTTATCGTGACTTATTGGCTCATACAGTGGTAATAATTAAAAACCGATCCCCCTGCTCCCAGTCGTTAATAATTAAAACTAGCCCTGACGAGTTTGTGACATTATAATGACAAACTGTGTGCTTTGGCTCGCAATAATATATCTAATCATGAAATGTTTTCTAACTAATGAGATCTGGCTTTTAATTTTAAAGCATTGCCCAGTCAAGGAGGGAAAACACTGCCGGGTTCAGTCTGTAGAGTTGAGAGAGGAACAGTCGGAGGTAAAGGAGGTGGAGGAGAGATGCAGTGAGTGGCATCAGGCAGCAGTAAGAAAATAAAATAAAATAAAAATAAAAGCCCCCACCAACATTACATTACATTACACTTAGCTGACGCTTTTATCCAAAGCGACTTAGAACTGCTATATATATATCAGAGGTCGCACGCCTCTGGAGCAACTAGGGGTTAAGTGTCTTGCTCAGGGACACATTGGTTGATGTATCGCAGTGGGAATCGAACCCAGGTCTCTCACACCAAAGGCTTGTGTCATATCCACTGCACCCCCCCACACACCACCAACTTTTCTTTTTATTCTGTCTTTCAGTCCTAAAAGTTCACGCAAGATGTGCACTCACCCTTCCGATTTCTGTCCGAGTGTGTGCTTGTAGCTGAAACGAGAGCAAAGAGGAAGCTGAAAACTGATATATTGTATTAGTCTTGTGCTTTAGTTTGAAAATCGATCATTTGTTTAGGTGTATCCTCCAGCAAACCCCATTATAAAGGATTTAGTCGGTCAGTTTCTTTTTATTGTTTTGTAGAAGTAGTTGGCGGATGTGTCCTATTCTGGCTCATTTACACAGTGCAGTTGAGTCCTGCCAGAAGACAAAGCTTCAGTTTGTAGAGATAAGACACCAGGTGTTGGAGCTTCACTGCAGGGGAGATGAAACGGTGTTGTAGTCCAAAGTAAAAGGGAAGGAGAAAAAAAAATCAATTGTGGGGAAATGTCAGCGATGCAGACCAAACCTTCTGGGCAAAAGCAGGTAGCAGAGAGAGAGAGAGAGCAGAAGACAGAAACACAGGATACAGGAAGTGTCTGCTACAACCAATCTCCAAGTTTATCTTACATATAGTTGCATTTGCTGCTGTTATGTTATGCATACTTTTGTTTAATCTTACATCCTTTTATCTTCTTGCACTTGTCGCTTTACAAGCCTTTATTTTTTATATACAATACATTATTCAGTAATGAATAGACAATGCGTTGTGAAAATATACAAACAGTATCTGCATTTTTGCAGTAATGTTGATCTCAGATTTTCCAAAGTGTAAACAAATAGGCTGTAGGTTTAAAACACTAGGGATTACATAGTTCAATATTCAGCAAGATTCTTCATCAATCTTTACCAGATTTGCAGTGCAGCATCTTATGATCTGATAGTGAAGCTTGGATGTTGCGCGACTTGACAGAAGACGGGCTAAAGAACCTCCAGTTTTAGGAGAAAAAAATGTGCAGTGTGTCCCGATGCAAATTTGAACTTAAATCCTGTGTTAAGACCCTCTGTTCAGTTACTACTGGGCCTATTCATTTCCTCCTGGACCTTACCCCCCTATTATTCAGACACCGCTACTATTTAGTTGTTTTTTTAAAGGTGGGCTTTAAATATAATCATATGTTTTACTCATCAATTCATTTAGATACATGGTTAAAATACTATGTTGTTGTATGTATCTTGCCAGCTAAACATCTATGTGTGAGGAGTATCAACGGTAGGGCTGAACGATTAATTGCATTTTCGATAATATCGCGATATGTTAAAACGCGATTTCCTAATCGCAAAGGCTGCGATTTGGTCACATGACTCGCAAGAGCAATCAGTCTGCACTCCGTAGAGAAAGCATCAACTAGCATGCTAACGCTACACTGTACCTTGAGCTGATTTCTGTCATTCAAACAACTCTGAGTTGTGGTTTAAAACTTTTACAGCCATTTTAATAAAATGAAGGGTTTTATTCTGGCTTGAGTCTATACATGCAGTTAATGGATACAGGCACACAGAACTCAAGGCTCGGTTGGCAACGATTAGCTCTGATTAGCGGTTAGCTCTGATTAGCGGTTAGCTCCGGTTAGCGGTTAGCTCCGTTATAAAGATATGGAGTGGAGGAGCTGCCACTGAGAGGGGTAACCACCAGACTCTGATAAATGACGTTCGGGGAGCTTTCACAGCAGCGTGGCCGCGGTG
>NC_050192.1:26138923-26263923 GCF_008315115.2 Sander lucioperca | reverse complement strand
CATACGACTTGTCCGTCAGATCAGCGCCGGGATGAAGATCCAGGCCGGGGGAGAGCACACAGGCTGCAGCAAGGTCGCGGACAATCCGGAGAACCAGGTCATCTGTTTGCAGTGTCAAGAGGAGCTGGTGCGGGTTTGTCCGGGGAGTCCGCGCAGTCCTCGCCGCGCCATCGCTCCGCGCTTCTCCTCCGGATCCGCAGGTAACGGCGGCCCTATATGTAGCGTACAGTTACATTACTTCTCATATTATTTACACATTTACACTTGTGTGGTTGATATTGCATCATCAGTTTTTTCCAATTTCGCTGTTGAGTGTGGGCTGACATGAGGGTGTGGTGCTCCAATATGCTCCAAATAACTGCTTGGGACAACCCAAGACTTATGTATTGTCATATAAAGAATTAATGGAGCACCTACCTTAATGAGTTATATGTATATGTATATGTGTATACAACATAAATAAACTAATTGTATGGCAGATGTTATCAAATTGGTTTATGGGGACCACAGGGTCCCTAAGCAAAATAGTTTAATTTAGTAATATTTAACTTTTAGGCCGGAGTTAAAGCCCCTTGGACAGTCATGTTAGTTTTCATGAGCTATTTCAAATGGGTGCACTGGGAATTTGAGTTATCCTTAATTTCCCATGACAACTTCTAATGCCACTATACGATAGAAGACTCTGAAAAGACTCTGAAAAGACTTTGAAAAGTCTCACACCATCTCACATCTGAAGACAATCTGTCATAATGTCACTGAGTTTTTACTCACAGACTATAAGATTTTACTACCAAGACTTACAACTTAAAAGGATAATATCAAACACGTCTGATTTTGTCGGAACGTCAAGACTGGACAAAGACTGACTTAAGACAGCTCGGACTGAGTTTTATGACCACCTTAGGCTGGCGACAGACTGGCTGCGTGGCGTGAGCGTGGCGTTTCTATTGCGTGTCAGCTGCATGATGGCTGTGTGGTGTTTTTTATGTCTTTGCACACCAGAAACGTGTCTGACGCGGCGCTGCTGCTGCTGCTAGCCTTGTCTGTACACATGGATGTTTCCCATTGATAAACTGCACTCAGTAGTAGATACTTCACGTTAAACATAAATATATACTGATTTGATTACAGCAAAGACAACGTCGGCAGTATTGGCGGCAAAATAGGCTACAGTATTGACAGGTGCGACATTTGAAAATCGATAATCATTTTTTATTTTTATTTTACATTTATATCTGCATTTATGTCAAAATCTAGAGACTTTCAAACATCAAAATGTCATTTATTAATATGTATTTGTGTCAAAATGACATATAAACTATATATTTCCTATTCTATTTTGCCTGGAAACGCTTCCAACACGCTTGCGTGTCGCGTGAAAAATAGGCGTCACTCCTGTTTCTAGCAGGCACGCGTTTTCGGCGCGGCTCGACATGCGTGTCACGCAGGCAAGCTTGCAAGCTCTAACCTGTTAACATGGGAGCCAAAATAAAAACGGACACGCCACGCAGCTGACACGCTCACGCATCCAGTCTGTGGCCGGCCTTACACCAAACGATTCAGATGATGGGAGCGCGCCCCAACAAAAGATGTTTGGTGTAAGGTCGGCATAATTTGAAGGTTCTTTGGTCTGTGTTTGGGACACACACAAACACACACATATGCACAAGTGCTCTTTATTCTCAAATTACAACTGCCTATAGGTGAAAAGATCGAGAGGAACTGCTGCTGCATCATAGTATACTGCTTCTTACCTGCTGCTCACGATGAAACAGCAGTCTATCCATCAACCAGCGAAGTTGCTGCAGTCATTTAAGATTGTGAATGAACCTCATTGTGAATGAAATGACTTTGTACCTTCTATGCTTTGTACACAAAGCTTGAATGATGTTAACATTTTTTAAAGCGCCATCTGATTATAACGGCACTGGAAGCTGCTCAGAGGCTGATATAGTTTGCAGAATCTGTGTGCTGACTTCCCATAACTTTGGTTATAAATGATACAGATGCAGATTCATCTCTAAACATGGAAGCAAATGTGCGAGCTTTCGCTGAAAAGCCTCCCAGTCAGTGATCAATGTCTATGCTTGGCTGCAATTGCTCTTCTTTGACACGGCTGTAAGTGTTAGATTAGCGAATAACGAAATGAGAGTTTTCTACAAAAGTTCTCTAAATTGCTAAGTGAGCAGAGGCATTTATATTCATTTCTGAGTCCAATGCAAAAGGGTTAGGCAGTACCTTGAAGAAGTGACTACAGTGCCATAGAAAGTAATTTCCTCTGCTGAGGCAGATTAATCATTTAACCTCTATCTCCCTTGATAACCTGGCGTTCCAAATTAGCTCTTTAGTTTCTTGCTATCACTGGAACCTGATGGCAAGCAGAGTTTCTCATTAAGTCATTCAAATAATTCAACGTTGTTTATTTACTGTACATTGCTGTCAAGTAACTAAGTTTCCATGATGGCAATGAACATGGCACGCGAGTCTGTTTATATGCAGCTTGGTCTGACCTTATTTCAGATCTTAAAGCTGCACTTTTGAAAATGTCTATCTTAAAAATATATCAAATGACAGTTTGTAATGTGAAAGGTGTCGCTTGTAACGTCAAACCCACAGAAAATGATCACTGAAATTTGCTTTTCCCCTCCGTTGGACGAATCATTTTAGTGTCTTTCAGCTCATTGTTTTGGTTTGACGGACTATAAACATTAATGCTTTGGTTCGGTTTCACCGCTCTTTTCAACCCAGTCTCCGGTTGCAACAGCGAACATCTTCTAAAACACCCAAATGTATGCTACGCTACCTGCCCAACACCAAACAGCAAAGTAAACAACTAGCTGGTGAACATAGTGGAACATTTAGCAGCTAAAGAGCCACATATGCCTTCTAAAGCGTGATTTATGCTTCTGCGTTAAATCTACGCTGTGGCTACGTACATAGGTACGTGAAGACACGGACCCTACGCCGTGTGCACCTCTCGAAAAATTTAACTACACGTCGCGGCGACGCACGTCCCTCGGTTGTCGCTTGGTAGCGTTGCATTTCCCCCGACTCACTTCCTGGTTTTCCTTCTCCATAAACAACCTGAAATCAAGGAGAGGGTTAACTTTTACTGCTACAGGTTTCCCACCGTGGTCAGAAAGCACAGGGGAGACACTTTGTTTCTCCCACTATGACTCTAGAGTCGCTACTCGCTCCGAAGCTAATCACCGTCACTCTCTCACTAGCTCTACCACACACGCCACACGCACACACATATGTCGGCCCCGCTATTCCCTTAAAGAGATCGACGCACACACCAACGCACAAGTATAAACTTCAGGCCACTTACGTAGGCTACGGCGAAAGCTCTGCGTGGAGCCTCCGCAGAACCATAAATCAAGCTTAAGGAGTTGATGGAGACCAACAAAAACCTACAAGGAAAGTGAATATTGGACTTTGATTCACCAGGCGGTCAGAAACATGACTCCAAATGAATCCAAATGTTGTTCCGCGTCTGTTATCTAACAGGTATCAACGTTCAAAATCAATGAATGCAGCTTTAAAGTTAACTTAGCAGAGGCTATTAGTAAAAATGTAACGATTCATTGATTAGATGATCGTCAGAAAATCAATCGGCAACTATTGTGATAATCGATTAATCGTTTAAGCCATTTAAAACTAAAAGAAGCAAAACTGGCTAAAATTATTTGGTAGCAGCTTCTCTAAATTGGAACCAGATCAGTAAGGGACAAACTAACTCTTGCAGGGTTTGAGGCATCATTCCTTTAAGACTGTCAGGGTTAGTGATGGGTTTTCTTTCTGCATGTCTTCCAGGGTTCCAGGCTCATTCTCATAACATTGCTAGTGTCATGAATTTTATTCACGGTGGATGATTTCATTCCCACCATAAATTGGTAGATAATAGGCACTAAAGCTGCCAGACTTATGGATTTTATTCCCTTACCTCTAACAAGGTCAAGAGTTTTTTTCCCCTTGTGTAGCTTGATGTGTGGAGCAGGGCACTAACATTGCAGGATTAGAGGTTTCATTCCTGTAACACTGCAGGGTCATGGTTTTTCTTAAGCCCCCAGGAACAGCACTAGGCTTCGTGGACACATTTGGAACTGAAGAATACTCTGGGACCCAGAAAAACTTTTGTGTTACACATTCAACTTGATATGTCCTTTTCAAATGACGTAACCGTTAGGGGTTTAAAGATACATCGATCTGGATCGATATATCGGTTCAAACCTCAACAATCCAATATTATTGACAAGTAAAAATATCAATACATATCGTGATCTTTAAGAATACATATTAATAAACCTTTAATTTCGAAGAATAATCAATGTAATATTGTATCGTAATAAAATGTGTGATTTACACCCCTAGTATCTGTCTTCTGTGCATCCTTAACTTTGGCATGGATGTTAAGCAATACTCTACTCTACTAGAGGGCTCTAACAAATGGGTCTCACACGGACCTCCACTTTTCCTACGCTACTGTCCAACTTACATTTAATTCCTGTCCAATCTCCAGCTAGCTGTTCTGCTGTTTGTCCCTGAGCGAAGTAAGTATAGATTTTAAAATTAAATTTTCTGACCAACTCTCCTAGCTCCGCCATTTTTGTTTTATTTCTTTGCCGTGTGCTACGGTTGTGTCTCGCTTGAACTATTGGCTACACTGCCCCCACACTTTCTGGTGGTACTGCTCCGTTTCATTTGTATCCGTAAGCTTTCATAAAACGTGCACAAATATGGTCAGAATGAATGCAGAGTACGAACTGAAGATTTCTTCCGTATACGTATCTAACGTTGAGCATAAATGAGCCTTAAAAGTTCTCAAACTATAGCGGTCACCTAAAAATCCATGTCTTTGTTGTAAGTTCTTTGGATAAAAGAGTCTACCTGATGCCTTACTATACCTTATGTATTATCTCTCCACCTGTCATAGACCGTGAGCCCAGCAGTAGCAGCTACAATGTCTCTTCAGGAACCTTCTACAGCTGTGTCAGTCAGATCACCATTGGTAAGTGCACTTTGTTCAAGACTGACGGAGCGTTTTCTGTTCAAGAAGAAAATGCTTTGCATGTTTCGCTATTGTCTTATATGTGGACAGTATACGTTTGTACCTAATACTAATGAAAGCCCTATATGATGACAACTTTCTTAATATGGTGTATTTATGTTAGTTTCATAATAATTGTAGCCAGTCATTTACTAGTTTTACCATTGTAATTCAATGTGGGTTGCACATTATGTTTTCCTAGCAGAATACCTGGAAAGGTTAGGCAAGGATTTGGTCATTTCTGTCAGAGGCAGCAATTTAACTTTCCAAACCAAAAGTGGCCACACAGCAGTGGACATAGCTTCTCATTAAAATGACATATCACTTTCAAACAGATTTACATAACATCAGTGAACTTTGTTTGCCTGTCAGAGCACAGAAAAAGAGGCAAACATACCATTATCAGCTCAGTCAAACAAGAGTTTATTTCCAGTTCAGACAGTTTAGGCTGGTGCAGTGATAGAAGAGCCATTGACTAAATATACATACTGTTTGCAACACCATTGAAAGATTTGTTTAAAATGATAACTGCTGCTAGAATTTTAACAGGAAAATCTTATATTCTGGAGGTGTGGAGCAGGGGTGGAGCCAGACGTTGTAAACATTCGGGGCTCAGCCCATACCAAGGAGGGTCATGACCCCTAGGGGAGATTTTTTCAACCATTGATGGCAGCTATTAGCATTTGATAATAAAATGCCTAAAAACCTGTACAACACGATAGTTGCCGAGGAACAACTGCATTTGATTATCATAAAGAGGGCGCGTCTGTAAAGGGAAGACTCGTGGATACCCATAGAACCATTTTCATTCAGATATCTGGAGGTCAGAGGTCAACGGACCCCTTTGAAAATTGGACATGAAAGTTTTTTTCCCCTCAACAAAAACTTGGCATACTTTGGAGCATTATTTAGCCCTCTTCCTAACAAGCTAGCATGACATGGTTGGAACCAAATGGATTGCTTATTTTCATATGATACCACTATCTTCTTTCTAGCTTTCAAAATGCAGGCCGCTACAGCCTCTGACTGATTTTGCAGGGGTTGTGACGCTCAAAAAAATGTGTCAACTGATTTAGAGACGTCTCTTAAGTCTATGGGGAAAAGTATTTTTGGGCCAGAGGGCTTTGGAAAATGACGAGGTACACAAAAAAAAAAAAAAATAAAAATAAAAAAAACCTGGCAGTTGATTGGATGACCCATCTTTCTCGTCATGGCCGCCATTGTTGTTTTGAACAGTTGCGGCCGTCACACCCACCTAAACCACGCCCGTAGCTGCCAGTAGCTCCTCACAAGATGCTAATTGGTCCAGTTAGCTGGTAGTTCAGACACAAATGCATTACTTGAAGCTTGACAAGACGGATTTTCAGTTTCAGTTTCAGGGTCCTCGTATTGTTCATGTTGGCCCACTGTCATGACTTACTGGGACATTTAAACAGAACAGAGCCATCGTTGATATCATTAGTCACACCTGTGCTTTCCCTACGAGTCCGCTGTGTGATATTATTTTACAGAACTTGCTGCAGTACAGTATGCTGCTGTATCAATTTCCGAGCTTACTGACAGCATACCAGGGGGACTTAAATGTTGAATGGGCTAAGCAGTAGGAAAATTAAAAATTTCCCCTGACATGTAACTTTGTTTGTACGTCAGGGGCCGCTGACAGGAAATAGTGCGTTGTTGACGAAGCTGTCTGAAACATGCAACCTCCTGCTATTTGCAATGTTCAGACCTTGCCTTTTGACATTTTTTCGATGAATATTACAGCCTGGTTAGTGTGAGAGGCTGTAAGCTGAATGCTGTGACAGACTTTGGGTTCAGCTGAGGCTGTTGCTGCTGCATGCAGGTGTTCCGCTCTTCTCTCTGTGCTAAATAAAAAATAACAAAAACTAATGAAGTGCTGAGGGAGAGCTTTGGACCGTTCTGTCAAAAAGTTAGTGTGCCGCCTGTGATTTAACGGCCCTGGCCTTTGTTTGAAAGGGAAAATACCAGTCAGCATCATGTACTGTATGTTCTTCAAAATTCTAAACTTCCATTAAATCCACCCTGCTTCATTGTTGCAGGAATTTACTGCGGTTGTGCGCCTGATAGACAGAGCTGATCTTCACCCCGAGGCAGAGTCAGTGAAGGATGACATGAAAAACAATCAAATGCACCATGCTGAAACTTTTACAATACGACTGAACACTGGAACTGTTTCTGTGTGTCAGTGGTCATGTTTCCATCAATGTATTTTTCTGCACATTTTGAAGTTTCGCATTAGAAAATGTTGATGGAAATGGCAAAATTGGAAAACACGTCCTCAAATTCGCAAAAAAGTTTTTACGCTCGCTTGAGGTGGTTTTTGCCTTTTTCGAAAAAGAGTTAATGCACAAAATGTATCAATCGGATGGGGGAAGGATCGGGATACGGGTCCCATCCAGTGCGGCGTACACTTGCGGCACAATGTGCGTAGTGGAGTTGCAGTGCGCTATAACCTGTGCCTCAGCCATGTCGGGTAAATCAACATGGCCTCATGACTTTGCGTAAACATACATGCCACTTTCCTAAAGCCAAATGGCGTGTTATCTGTATGCATTTTGAGCTATCCACGTGTATGTCTACGCTGTATACAGAGGATGTAAACATACATACCTGACTTTAAATTTACTACAGACCTGCAGCTCACAGTTGCAATATTCCCTGACGCTTGCCTCGCCGCTGTCATGCTTTGGGTTTGACTTTGTTGTCAGGAGGGACTCGCATGGGACGCTTGGACCCCGCCATAGTCTCGCATTGCCAGACCTTCCTCCACAGCACTGCGGAGGAAGGTCTGTCTAGTCCACACAGCATTCCTGGATGGGAGAAAAATGTGCTTTGGTTTATTGGCATTTCTTTAAAGCAATCACAATCGTCTTGGGCGGCGCTAAGCGCCGGACGGAGCAACGGTGCCTCTGCAAAATAGCCTCGGGAAGGAACTTGTTTCGGTGGAACATGTGTAATTTCAAAACTCAGATTGGACAGATAGTCTAGCTAGCTGTCTGGATTTACCCTGCAGAGATCTGAGGAGCAGTTAACCATAGTCCTCAGAAATCCACCGGAGTTTAGAATGCCAACTCAAAGAAAGCGGAAGGTGACGGATATCCGGCGGAATGAGGGACAATATGACATTTCCTGGTTTTAAAGGCTGCATTACAGTAAAGTGATGTAATTTTCTGAACTTACCAGACTGTTCTAGCTTTTCTATTATTTGCCTTTACACACTTTATCAATACATCAACGTTGTTGATTAGCATTGATCTAAAATCTTCTTGTGAAAATATTTTGTGAAAGCACCAGTTGTCAACCCTACAATATTGTGGCAATATCGACATCGAGGTATTTGGTCAAGAATATCGTGATGTTTGATTTTCTTTACATCGCCCAGCCCTAACTGCAACTCCTGCATCAGCTGACAGAAGCACATTTAGTGTTGTAACACACTCGGACACAATGGAAACATAAAATACTCTAGATTTCTTTTTTCCCCATCACACCAGCCCTGCATCCACTTAAAGGTCTTCCACGGCAAGTCTCTCTCTGATTATTGTAGACACTCAGCTGAAAACTTGTTATTGCACAGTGCAGCGTGTGGCCCAGATACCTGCACCTGCATTTGTTGTCTTACCTCTGAAGGTGTCAGGAAGTGGAAGTGCTACATATCTGGGCCTCGCTCTCCTTAGAGAGCAACGCAGGCACTTTTTCTGATGACTGCGACATACATATTGCTTAGAACACACTATGTCCGAAAAGGCTGCGTGCATCGTGAGTTTTGGAGGTTGTTCGGATACATGCCAGGTGTGGATTACCACCCCCCCCCCACACCCCCCGCCATTTCAGGTGACTTTCATGGGATGTTGAGGACTGTTGACTAAATGCAGTATTTAATGTCTTCTTTTGAATTGGGTTACACTATACGTACCTGGAGCACGTTTCTGTACAGCCCATACATTTTAGAGTTCCAAAATCACTCCGTCAACAGTCTGTCGGCCATTTCTGAAAGTCTGAAATCCACGAACTTGCGTCTATGGTAGGTTTAGTACCAATTAAATACCAATACATCAATATATCGTTGTCCTTCTTTGTACGATACGGGAATCGATACGCTGGCACCAAAAATCTATATTTTAATTAAAAAAACAAGGCACTCTGAATAGATTTCCCTGCTCCCAGCGTCGGTACTTCACGGCTCCTCGAGGTGGCGCTCAACACATGAATGAGGGATACTTGAACAGAAGTTAACTAGCCGTAAAGGAAGAGGTTTTCAACGGGATGGTGGACAGCAGTTTGAGGAAAATAACAGATGCCCCAGCCACGTTTAAGTCCCAAGTCTGGACCTATAGTTGCTCTATAGTTGTGTCATTTTAATTTACAGACTAAAAAACTTTTCTAACCGTTCGACTTGCAGTGACTAATACTCCGACAGCCCAGAGCCCCCTTTTGATCAAACGAAAAGAGTACCAACATTTGAGGATAGGGGCATCCAGGGGATGACCTCTCATATGCAGATATGGATGTCTGCCGGAGCCCCACTGCTGCGTTTAGCCCCTGGGGGCCTCACAGAGGCCTGAAAAAATGTGTTCGATCAAACATTCAAAAGTACCATCTCAAACCAATCTGATATTAACAAGCAGGCCACACAGAGTACTGAATGGCCCCTGCCAGACAAATTATCCGCTGTGAAGGGCCCGGCAGACACCAAAAAAGGGCCCCTCAGATATGGCCTAGATCAAACGAAGGAGGTACCACATGAAACCACCTTGAAATGAAAAAGCA
Organism: Sander lucioperca; assembly: GCF_008315115.2. Lineage (NCBI taxonomy): Eukaryota > Metazoa > Chordata > Actinopteri > Perciformes > Percidae > Sander > Sander lucioperca. Next base: position 26,254,082 of record NC_050192.1, on the reverse strand, counting down.
CATCCAGCAGAGGCAGGGATATGTAGAACAGAAAGGGGGAAATCCCACGCAATACCCCCCCCGGCAAATCGCATCCTGATTATAGAATTGTCTAGCAATATATTGATTGGAGCTGTATCATGATATTATCAGTATCGTGAGCCATGTATTGTGTATTGTATCGGGAGGTACCCTGTGATTCCCACCCCTAGTCTCTATGGTGCTGGACGGTGTGGATGAGGGGCCCAAAATGTTGTCCCCCTGTCCTAACGACGGGCCTGTTTGTATTTAAAGGCCCTGAAAACCTTTTTAAAATTTTTTTTTAAAATCAGCTTCCAACTGTGAGTCATGGGCTCCTACCATAACACAACGTTTTCTACCATGCAGTTTTGAGTATTTCACGTGAGAGATTTCTGCGTTTCAGATTTTGTCTGTGCCCTTCTCACTAGGTTTAAGTGGGGAAGGCTCATTTGGGAAATTGTGATGTCACGTATTTCCATGCACCAGTCAGGATTTGGCAGCATTTGAATACAAATGTAATGGCAGTTGTGGGGTTGTTTCTGTCAGTGAAATCTGATTAAACCCACACAGCCCTCAGAGAGCAAATTAGCTCCATCAGTACTGCATCAGAGTTTTTCATTGTTAAACTCCTCATAATAATAATAATTTAAGAATGCTTTTTCCCCCCAACCTTTGACTTTGATCGCTCATTATGTAGTCATGAGAATTTAGGAATATAGAGAAATGCATGCATTTCAAAAGTTTTCAGGGGCTTTAAGGCTGGTATATCGACTTAAAACAATAAAGTGAAAGACTTGAAAATTACCCTGATTTGACTATTATCTGCGATTTTGTGTCCTTTGTTGACTTGCATCATTTATGTTTAAGTTGTACTACCATGATTTTTAGCTTTGTAACATGAACCAAAACAGCATTCTGAAGCCGGAGTTATGCTTCTCCAGGATACACGTAGGCGAAGGTACAGTACACATTCTTTTATACTTGTAAGGATTGGGGGTATAACGTACGTGTCCATTTGGAAGCAGTGTCACAATTAGCAAACCACAATGTAAAGAAAATATAGAGGAAATTACAAGATGGAAATGAATATTACCTGGTGACAGTGTAAACAAACCAGAACTTTTGAATCACCCAATGAGCTTGCTTGAGACTCGGGTCTGAACTATGTGTTGTTGAGATTTGGGAGGCTACCTACGGTTACCCATAACAAAATATATTTATATGTATTTCCGCAAAAGCATAATTTCATCTACTGTAACATGTAATCTTAAAACAAGAACAAACTGGTACAACGTTTTAAAAGGGTGAAAAAAAATCTTAAGCATATACTACATTGACCAAGTCTCACTTTGTCCAGGCTTTTTTCAGATGTTTAGGTACACTGGTGTGCCTCCTTAGCCTGAACAGTGAGGAGTATTGCATTTGCAATTTAAAGTAAGCTAAATATTACTGCATAATTTCCTGTATTCCTGTTCGCAAACTTTCACACACACCAAAGAATATCTTCTTTCCTATAATTTCCAAGCAGCAGTCAGATTCTCCTCGCCAAAAGTTGTTGTACTAGATAAATCCCCCTCAGGGACTGTGCTCTAGTTGTTGCAAGTGCTGACTTCAGCACAAACATTATTTTTCGGGGACACCCGGCCTAATGCGGTCGACTCCATCGTGTGAAAAGCCCTTTATTCTTGTAGGGAAATTGAGGCTGTAAAATAGCTGAGATGTATAGCCTACATTTGCTTCAGAATGTATCCTCCAGCTAAATGTGCCATGTGTGCGGAGCCAGCTGGGAGGCTCAGAGACTGCCAGGCCGTCCACTACTCTGCTATTGATCAGGCTGTGTTTGTTCGTTGCTGATGTTCCTTCCAAATGTGCTGGGCTTTGTGTTTTACAGGAAACCGGGAGGGGGGGGGGGGTGAGTGTGTTCCATAGTCCTACCTGACCCCGGTGTGTTACATAACGGCAGTGTGCAGAAAATCAGCAGGAGAAGAAAATCACAGCATACTGTACTGTATGTGCAGATAATGGAAATCCAGGGAACAGTGATGAAGCTCTCCAGGCCTGGACCCGGACTTGGACTCGCGCACTGATGCTTGGACTCAAGGATTTATGAAATTGAAGTTGGATGAAGTTTCTTCTCACACTTCTATGTGTGGGTCATACATATGTTATATAAAATATTGATGTACAGTATATTTAGTCTATAACTGTTTCATGCAGGGGGCCAGTGACAGAGTACTCAAGTCCTGGACTCAGGTAATGGTGACTCGATTCGGACTCGATTAGAACTCTTCTTTGGTGACTCGGACTTCGACTCAAACACGAACACTAGGGACTCAAGACTCGACTCAGACTCGAACTTAGGCAATTGTGGACTTGGGCTCTTCTTTGGTGACTCGGACTTGAACACTGGGGACTCGAGACTTGACTACAACACTGCCAGGAAATTTAAGAGAGATCAGTGAAGAGAGAGAGTTAAGCGAATTAACCTCAAAACTTAATTTAAACTTTTAAGACAAGAGCCTGAAGTTTCCAAAGATGTATTCAGAAATACATCTACCAGCACCTTTGAAGTTCACTTATTAACACTCAAACTACATTTCCTTTGTTTAATCTATACACAAACAGAAATGTACAGTAAAATGACAAGCTAGGCTAACTGCCAATCTTCTCATCTAACTCTCAGCAAGGAAACAAATAACCTGATTTCCCAAAATCATTTCCCAAAAACTATTTATCTATGGGAAAATGTAAGTGAAAGATAAGAGTCCAAAGGGTTAAAAAATTAGGAGTGTACCCTAAAGTGAATTTACAGTTCCACTTTTCCCCTGATGCGCTTGGAAGAAGAAAAACAAAATGTACGGCCTTGTTTGACCATGTCAAACTGCCAGAGACTCTGAGCTCAGACAGCTGCCAGCCCAGAGCTAAACTGGGTCGCCAGTCTCCGAGGCCTCATGAAACAGAGAGCTTTCTGAGGATCGAAGGCCGGAGGCGAGCCAAGCTGTTTCAGCAGTCTGCAGGGTCCTCGTAGGAAAGTAGGAAAGCTGCTTTTTGCTCTTCTTCTGTCAGAGGGATCCTGAGGACCTTTACGGCCTGTCATCTAATAGCTGCTTTCCCCAGAGCAATTTTTGAAGGGGACACAAATAATGCGGCCAAAATTGTACCTGTATATGATATGTGTACACAGAGGAAAGCCTCACTACTCTTATTAGTGTAGCATTTACTTGTTAATGCTTTAGTGCGTAACTTTTTTATAATAGTGAACGTCCGTTACATTCAAGCCATTGCCAAATGAGTTGATACAAAGCTATTAAAGACTATCGGCTCCACACAACTCTCTCTGTATTTCTCAGTATGACTATATTCAGAAGATTGTGTCGTCCGGCAACTTTCGCGCGCAGAAACTTGAAGAAATTGAAGATAATTACCTCTTCTGAAAAGTCCATGTTTTTTTAATCCTCCGTGTCCTCCTTGGCTACTAGCAACTGCGTGTTGGAGGGGTGGGGGTGATGCGCAATCACTGAAGGCTTGTATCATGTGGACGTGCCGACAGTTTTGTTGTCATTACTTAGAATTCCTCACGGGGGCGACAGAGACTACGTGCTATAGCTTTAAGGGGACTGTTGTTTTAATCCAAACCACAATCTTTTTACTAATCTTAACCCTCGCGTTGCTCTCGGGTCAAATTTAATTCAAGTATTTTATATCAGAAATATGGGGTTCTTTCAACCAAATTGCCCAAAAAAAACTTTGGATGCATGGATGTACGTTTACATCTATAGATTACACCCAAGATTCATTCCATTGAATCTTGGGTGTTTTATTCAATTTTTATAGCATTTGAAAAAAATAAATCAAATTGTTTCAAAACAGCATCCTACTAAACTTTAACATAAACCATTCTGTGATTCACTAAACATCATCTGATCTTAACCATTAGTCAAAATAATTCATAATTTCTTCTTTTTTAAACTAAAAAAATTGGTATGTCATTTAAGTTAGGTCTATCGCCCATGAATTAAAAAAAAAAAATTTAAAAAACTTTGACAAAAGTGACAAAACGTTGGAAAAAGCTCCTAAAAAGTTAATTTTCAATTTTAAGGACAACAAGTTCGTGGGAAGACAACACAAGGATGAACTAGTCGTTTTGGTGCCTAAACTTAACTGTCGTTGCGGGATGACAGTCACCTTTTGTCGGCTAAAACTGCAACGGCCGCTGAAGGTGACGTGAAAGGGGGAAAGCAGCCAGTGAACCAAACGACTGTGAGGCCAAGGTCAAAATGTTTTTAAACTTAAAATTAGAGCTTGGTCAATATGGAGAAAAGCAAATATCACAATGTTTTTGACCAAATACCTCGATATCGCGCCGATATTGTAAGGTTGACTATTGGTACTTCCAAAATATTTACACAATGAGATTTTAGATAAATGATCATCAGTAACGTGGATAAAGGCAAATAATAGAACAGCTAGAACAGTCTGGTAAGTTCAGAAAATTACATCACGTTGCTGTAATGCAGCCTTTAAAACCAGGAAAAGACAACACGTGTCATATTACAATATCCAAAATTTAAGACGATATCTAGCCTCAAATAGATAGATATAATATTGATATATTGCCCAGCCCTACTTAAAATGTTTTTTTTTGTCCTGTTGCTTTGTGAATTATTTTACTACTTACAACTATTTTAAGTGTATATCATTATATTATTTGCAATACACAGCGTGGTATTTAATGATATTTTTATGGTGGATCAACCCTCAGATGGGGTAGGTCCTGACCCCTCCGACCCCCCTGCGAGTCCTGCCTATGCAACCACATTCACCATCAAACCTCTGCCTAAAGAACTGACAATTGAAAAGCATAACTTGTTGTTGAAGGAGCAACTTTCAAACAACGTATTTGTTCCCTTTCTTGTCCTTTGGAATGCGCCTTGGTCGACGAGCTTAAACATGACTCAGAATCCACTGATTTCTTAGACTGGGTAAACCCAGCCCGATCTGCTGGCGATTTGATTTCGCCCTGCAGGCTGGAAACCTGTACATTTTTCTATCCTGCTTCCGTTACAAATTTGCGGGGACCAATCACAAACTGGCTTATCCACCTGGCTCGCTATATGACGATAGAGAAGCGACCAAGCAGCTTTTTGTTTACATTCAACATGGCTGCCACCGAAGCGCAGCAACCCATTGATGCCGCTGTCGCTGCCATGTCACCCGGATCGTCGGTCTGATTGGTTGAAGGACTATCCAAATGATCACGCCTCTTGTGCAGAGAAAATACAGAGCAGACTCCCCAGACTAATGTTCAATCTTAAAAGATTGAGCTTGGTCTGGTGATAGACAGACTACTGATTTCTTTCTTTTGGCACATTTTCCCCCTTCTTTTATTATCATTCAAACTTCATATTGATACGTTTTCTTCTTTTCCACAAGCAAATAATGAACTGTCCTTACCAGATGGCGTACAAGGATTGACAGCATAGCAAAAAATAAAAGATACAATTTTCTTTTTTTAAAAAGCGGGACTCAGCGTTCACAAAAAACGTATGGCTACAAACCAAAGGAAGCCAAACTGAATGACAGCTCAGCTCTTATACACCAGCTGATGCAATTACTGCCTCAATCAGCTGATTGTCAAAAGGCTGTGACGATACGCCACGTACCAAGATCAATTAACACAACTTGTTAGTTTATAATGGGTCTAGTTTACTCTCATTATCGATGCTTTTATGCAACACTTATTTTTGGGGCTTTTTCTGCCTTTATTTTGACAGGACAGTTAGGTGAGAAAGGGGAGAGAGAGAGAGGGGAAAGACATACAGGAAATTGTCACCGGTCGGATTCGAACCCTGGACCTCTGCATCGAGGAATAAACCTCTCAGTACATGTGCGCCTGCTCTACCACTGACCCAACCCGGCCACACCTTTTATGCACAATTCATCAAAATAAAAGTTACTATCAAAATCAAAATGTTGGCTTCAACAGTTGTCCTTTAAGCCATTCTTGTGTTTTTCTGTGTTACTGGCTGCTTGTAGACTGGTTACAGTATTTTCGGTTACAAGGTAACTTTGGTTCTCTGAGTGAAGAGACTATCTCTCCACAGAGTTACATATTCCATATGTACGAGGGGGGGGACTGCCCAAGTGGGTCACTATATACAGTATATACATATGGAATGTTTAACTCTGTGGAGAGTCTTGATGCAATAAAGAAACACTGTTTTTGAACTGTGATCAGTGGCAGAGGAAGACATGATTTTAGTTAAGAATATCCTTTTTCTGTGTCAGTCTGTATATTTGGTAATTGAAATATGATCGTTATTACTTTGTAGAAGTTGTAAATATGAGTGACAGGACAGGTGCTGAGTTGTTGTCTGTAAACACATTTGCTTGCAGCTGAAACTCTCAGTAAAATGCTGGCTAATGCCTGATGACAGTTGGATGTTTCAGTGATGGTGTCAACTTCTAACCACTAGAGGGCAACATAACTGAGGAGATTAACGGGATCCTTTGGACTGTTGTGGATCTACCAGCATTACAAAGAGCCATAGTAGAGGTCAGAGGTCCCTGATAGTCAGCGGTGGAAGAAGTATTCAGATCCTTTGCTAAGTAAAAAGTAGTAATACCACACTGTAAAAAATACTCTGTTACAAGTAAAAGTCCTGCAATGAAAATGTTACTTCAGTAAAAGTATGTAAGACGAGAAAATGGAAACGATCCGAACAGTTCTGTGTCTAATCATTTCAGCTGTAAGTGTAGGCCTATACAGTGTTGGGTAGTTTAATTCATAATAAAACATATTTTAAAACCTATATGTGTTTTGTGTGCAAAAACTTAATTTGTCAAGTAACTAATAACTAAAGCTGTCAGAGTAATGTAGTGGAGTATATTTCTCCGAAATGTAGCGGTGTAGAAGTAGAAAGTGGCATGAAAAGAAAAGACTCAAGAAAAGTACAAGTAGCTCAAATTTGTGCTTAAGTACAGTACTTGAGTAAATGCACTTAGTTACATTCCACCACTGCTGATAGTAGATGCATCAAAATCCCCCTATGATCATGTATGATAGAGAAGAAGCACATTCAGTGTCATACTTCATTGTGACACTTGATAAATGCATGTTATATTCACAGTTGGAGGTTGGTGAAAGTGTATATTGTGCATGATAACGACAGAATAAAACAAAGTTGAAACAAAGTATGAGTTTAAAATAAATTTCTCCTGATCTGTCTTCTGATCGTTTTCCTTTGCACAGGGTTTGATCTCGGGGGTCAAGTGGCCATCGGCTTCTCCCACTGGAAGAGCCCTTTCCCAGCGAACGGCCAGAATCTCCCCAGTCCGGACTGCGTTCACTCTGAGGCCTCCACAGTCCCGCCCATCAGCGAGTATCTGGAGCCGGTGTCCTGCCCGGCTTCGTTGTCCATCACCCCGCTGCCCACCTGCAGCGCCAGCCAGGAGACGCTCTGCGACAGCAGCACGAGTACGTAGACTGCAGTGCAGTACATGCTTTAAACTACCAGCCCTCAGTTTACTGGAGCAGCAAATAGACATTTAAATGACTAAAATACTTTTCAGATCAGCTCTGACCTGGTCGATATGATTAATGTTGTCAGGGGAGCTCTTGGCAGAGACAATATAGACATAGGTGTTTAAATAGTTTGGGAGCTGCACCAAGCAATAGAAAGAAAATATGACAGGTTGCAGCATTTTTTTTTAAAATAATAATGATATTAATAAACTGTATTTATATATCACAATTCATGCATGAAATCATTCCTGCAAACTAGTCGCTTTTCGGCGAAAATCGCCGTATTGAATGGCAAAATGTCATCCACGTGAATCGTGTAGATCCGAAGAGTCTTTCCCGTCAATTTCCCATAAACGGGAGTCTCAAAAACCTACTGCGTCTTCTTCACAATAAAACATCTTTGGTGATACGTCACGCGAGTCATTTGGCCAATCACAATCACTGTCACAATCAGCTGTATAAAATGTGTCACCTTTTTCAGCCCTTCTGAGTTTGCAGGTATGATAAAATGTAACACAAAGTGCTAAACAAAGAAAAAGATAATTATAGCATTTATGATAAGACAATAAAAACATCAAATTAAAACAGCAGAAAAATACAAGATAAAACAACCAGGTGGAGGAAATGGTAAAAAAAAGATGTGTCTTAAGACTTTGTTTGAAAGTTTCAACATATTTAAAGCTCCTAAGTCTTTTAGGCAGACTGTTTCAGGGAGTACTAAATTATAGCTGCCTCTCCATGCCTTACTAGTTCTGACCTCAGGTACAATCAAGAGGTTGGAGTTAGAGAATCTCTGTGACCTAGCAGGCACATACTGTATGTCTCAACCATCTCAGACAAATAGGATGGGGGAAAAGCCATTCCATGATTTAAAAACCAATAAAATAATTTTAAAAGGAATTCTGTGACAGACACGTTACCAATGTAAAGATTTTAAGATTGGAGAAATGTGGGCTCTCTGACACACAGAGTGAAGAGAATTGGGCCTAAAATAGAGCCCTGCGGGACATCACGTCAGGACTGTTTTATCAGAGGAGTGGTCATGCATGGCCACATAGAATTTTTGACCTGAACCATTCAAGGACCACATAGAATTTTTGACCTGAACCATTCAAGGACCAACCCAGTGTTCGAGTCTGTCCAGCAGAATATTATGATCTACGTATCGAACGCAGCACTGACGAGCACAGAAAGCTTTCTCATTCTGAGGTAATTTACAGCTTCGACTAGAGCTGTTCCCGTACTGTGCTGGGCCCAGACTGGAATTCATCTCTATGTTATTGTGTAAATTAAAGTCACCAATAATGATTATGTTGGCATAATTTAGGCTGATGATAGATACAGTAAGAGCTCAGAGAAGTCAGACAAGATGCTTTGGTGGTCTGTAGACAATAACTGCAAGAATAAGTACCTGACAAATCAGTATGACAGCATGATATTCAAATGAACTATAAACTACAGGAAGACTATACTTTTGCATGCTTAGGCCTTCTTTATTTCTCACGCATCTGCATTCAATCCTCACACACATGCTCACTCATTTCTTGCTGTCCCGTCCAGGGTTGTCAATTATCTTATCATCTGCTCTCATCAGCTGATCTCATCTATCCAATAGCTCACCTATTGGATACACCTACAGTACATCGCAGTCCATCATCCAGCTGCTTCTGTTTAAATATAATTCTCTCTCTGCCTAGTCTCACATTGCCAAACCTATCTCCACAGCGCTGTGGGGTAAGTTCTGGATACTCCATACATACATTCTGACATAGGAGAAAAAAACTGGGTTGTTTGAATTTCTTTAAACCAATCACAATCGTCTTGGGGCGGCGCTAATCTCCGGACGCAGTGACAGTGGCTCTGCAAAATGTCTCAGGAAGGAACTTGTTTTGGTGGAACATTTTGCACCCCGCAAAAGAAAACGCCACATACAATATTAAATGAACTGTTGACACAACACAGTAACGTGAGCTATTTAAATTGGCTGGATACATGGTTAAACGTCATTTGCTCTTACCAGTGTATCACCGTGTGTATTTTGTCCATAGCAATCCCACCGACGCGTGCGGGCGCATGCACGGGATGCATGTGTGTGTGTGTGTGTGTGTGTGTGTGTGTCCTACCAAAGCAGAGAATTAGCTCCACACATAGTTCATTATAGGCTAAGTCTTAAATATATTTGGAATATCCATTGAAATATTCACATTTTACATTCATTACATTTTTCGAAGGGGGTCTCGCCCAGGGTGTAATTCAAAATGTAGAACCGCCACTGATGGTGGCTGTCCCTCCGCCCCTCTTCCCTTGTCTAATGGTCTAGAAGAAGTAATCATTTCAATAAGAGCAGCAGATGAGTCTGTGTTTAGCCAGGTTTCAGTTAAAAATAGGCAGTCAAACTGGTGCTTTAAAATAAGATAATCAAAAAAAAGTTTTATTGACGAGGGACCTCTACAAAAGTACCCCTTTTGTGTTTTGCTCTCCTGAGCAGCAGTGGAGGGTATGAAGGTAAATATGGTGCAAAATGGGAGAGCTTGTAGAATACGATGTGAGAACTTGCAGAACAAAAAATCTGAACTTGTATGTTAAAATGTGCACTTGTAAAAATTAAATTTGAAGATTTGACGGTCCGTCTGCGGCTGCAGGCCGTGGAGCTCACCGCCAGTGTTTCAGTTTGACTGTTAAAAAGTGTTTAGACAATTAAAAGGTATTTATTTAGAAGCGGGCTGGCTGGTTAGTTGGCTAACGCTAGCATGCTATTCCACCAAGCTTCCATGCTACATAAATAAGCCAGACAGAGTTGTCCCTCATCTGGCGATAGAAACCCTGCTTTTCCCATAGACTGTATATAAGAAGGCTTTTCCCGTTCTGTTATCTCAGAGCTCCACAGGTACAAATTAGTTTTGCACCAAATGTATCGTCAAGAGTGTTGTGAAAGTCGAGGTGCGCAGATTCGCCACTTTGTGATGCGAGAGAGCACATATGTGAAGTTGCAGTGACAGATTCGAGAGGTTGTAATCACTGAGTTGTGGTTGTGATGGAAAATGAACCAGAGTAAAAAAAAAAGTATACGAGTAAATGTTGCATTATAAGTTTGCAGCTGTCATTGTGTTCATGTAAATATCAATCTACACATTTGTGAATATTTTTTCTGTGACTTCACATTCAGAATACAGGTGTGTGAACATTTTCTACAAGTGCAAATTTCAACTTACAAGTTCAGATTTTTTTTACAAGCTCTCATGTTTTTTTTCTTTGTATGACTTCAAATTCAGATCACATGTGTGTGAATATGTTTTACAAGTGCAAATTTAATTTTTACAAGTGCAAATTTAATTTTTACAAGTGCAAATTTTAACATACAAGTTCAGATTTTTTGTTCTGCAAGTTCTCACATCGTATTCTACAAGCTCTCCCATTTTGCACCATATTTACCTTCATAGGGGAGGGACTGTTGCACAGAGAGAGATTTGTGTAACATAGACAGCTGAAGCCTCATATTAGCTTTGGCTGAACTAAGGAATGCAGTTTTCATTTTTCACAGGTCAGGTGGATTTAGTCCCCATCACTTATAATAAAATTAATTTACAAAAGGGATCTCTTCAGGGCCAGCACAGACAGGAGTAATGATTACAGTGACCAATAAATAGTTCAACGTAGGGCTACTTGATTATGTAAAAAAAATACAATTACATTACATGTCATTTTGCTGACACTTTTATCCAAAGCGACTTACAATTGCTATATATGTCAGAGGTCACACTCCTCTGGAGCAACTAGGGGTTAAGTGTCTTGCTCAGGGACACATTAGTTGATGTATCGCAGTGGGATTCGAACCTGGGTCTCCCACACCAAAGGCATGTGTCATATCCACTGCGCCATCACCACCCACCACCCACCACCCAATTATTTTGGTCAATATTGAAATCACGATTATTTATCACAATTACTCATTGGCTTTTGGAAAAGATGTTGCATTTATTGAACTTGTGAAATTTCCCTTAATACTTTTCCTGTTTGAACTTTTTGAATTCCCCCTCAGAACACAAGACAAAAAAAGGGGTTTACTTGCAAAATGCAATACGCAAAATAATCGTTTTTCTCAATCACATTGTTTTTGTGATCGTTAGGAGCCGAAATTGAAATCGCTATTAAAATTCAATTAATTGCACAGCCCTATTTTAACTTACACATGGCCATTTTTGTATTGTTTTAGAGAAGACTTAAAAAAATATGAAACTATCCTTTAATACCAACTTGTTAATAAGTGTGTGGTGCGGTGTGTGCCCTTGAGTCTCCATCAAAAGGTACAAACTGCGACTGTCATCGGTGCCAACTGTCAGTGTTTTGGGCTACAGCAACACTGACACAGCCAGCCCTTTTTTCTGATTGGCCGCTGACAGAGCAGCTTAACCTCTGATTGGCTGCCAGGGAAGACTGGTTAAGAATGCTGATGAACGGCATGCACCTCCTCTCTCTCTCTCTCTCTCTCTCTCTCTCTCTCTCTCTCTCTCTCTCTCTCTCTTTCTCTCTTTCTCTCTCTCTCTCTCACTGTAAACATCCTGCTCATGCTTGTGTGTTTTTTCCTCCAGAGAAGATCTTTGACAGTTTTTTTTTTGTGAGCTCTGGCCGTAGCATCTACACTATGACAGATCCGTCTGTGTGGGAGAATGTGCGTGTGTGTTTGCGTGAATAGTGATGTCAGATCGACCTATGCGGTGATGAGAAGGAAGGAGTAAAAAAAAGTGGGGATGCTGGTTTCCCTCGTGGGACGTCGTGTTTGTTTGCTTTCCTCAGCGAGGTCATTTGCATGCTGGGGCTGGCGAAGGGGAGGAGGGCTGACCGCTGTGTGTGTGTGCGTGCGTGTGTGTGCATGTGTGTGTGTGTATGGGGGGGGAAAACATCTTCTGGCTGCTTTGGCGTCTGCTGCGGCTCTGCTGGGAAGCCCCCCCTCTCTCCCTCTCTTCCCCTCTGAGGGGTGAAGCTGCCTCTCTACCTCTCTCCACCTTCACACGGTGAGTGTTGTCAAGTTGTCTTGAAGCAAAGGCAGCTTCTTCACCAGAGTGGATGCTGCTCTTTTTTTGTTGCTGCAGTGCTCTCTCATGTGTTGCTGTGCACTACTCACACTCCTCTTCACGCTACTTCATCTCTTTCCTGTGACCATGCAAGCATTTGACCTTCACACACACACACACACACACACACACACACATACACACACACTCATTTTCTCTCCGAGCTGTCCCCCGTTCTCTTTGGATCGTAAATGTACATTTTTTCATACACCCTACTTTCTCATCTTTTGTGCTGCATCAGTTGTAAGACACAGAAATGGGTCATGCCTCTGTGAGGAGTGTGTGTCTGTGTGTGTGTGTGTGTGTGTGTGTGTGTGTGTGTGTGTGTGTGTGTGTGTGTGTGTGTGTGTGTGTGTGTGCGTGTGGGGCAGGTTGTCAGCCTGTGCAAATCTCCACTGCTTTCCATCAGGGAGAACATACCCTCCCCCCCATCCCCCCCCACCCCCCCACACACACTCTCCCTGTCCACCGTAGGGCATGATGGGAGCATCCAGGTGGAACGAACCATTCCTCCTCACAAATGACTGACACCCAATCCCCTCTGCAACACATTACACATCCCCACCACCTCACAGTCTTCTTCCCTTTTCCTCCTTCAATCTTTTATTCTCTTCACAGTGTGAGCGGTCATCTCCCGGCTGTGTTGTAATACGCAAGTAACTATGTTGTGTGTTTGTATGTGTGTGTGTGTGTGTGTGTGTGTGTGTTTTGTCTAAAAAGGCAAAGATAACAATTAATGGGACTTAAAGGTCCCATATAATGCTAATTTTCAGCGTGATATTTGTATTTTGGGTTTCTACTAGAACATGTTTCCATGCTTTAATGTCCAAAAAAAACACTTTATTTTTCTCATACTGTCTGTCTGAATATCCCTGTATTCACCCTCGGTCTGAAACGCTCCGTTTAATAGCCTGTCTCTTTAAGCCCCCCTCCTGAAAAAGCAAAGTCTGCTCTGATTGGTCAGTGTTTCCGGGTCTTCTACAGCAGTGCTCATTGAGTCTGCTCCATCATTGCAGCCGGGGAATGACTGCACTGTTGCAGCACTTTCTACTTATACATAGTATAGTGATGACATCACAACTGTACGGAAGACCTGATTTAAAGGAACAGTTTCCGAATCATGGTCTGTGCATTTCTCTGTGGATTGACCGTTTTGATATTTTCACAATATTTATAAAGTACCTCGACCTGCTTTACAATAAAAAAGACATGGAAATCTCATTTTTAACAACGTGGGGACTTTAGCAAATTAAGTAGTTGTTCATACAAGCCACTTTGGTGTGGCTATGGTCCCATGTCTACTATAGATTTAAGACATAATGTCTAGACGCGCTTGGTCGGGACTATTTGCGTCACTTATTGGCGCTCTGGATCGAGACTATTGGTGTCATTTTGGGGCTCTGGATTGGGACTATTGCAGTCACTTTTTGATGCTCTAAGTCGGGACATACGTTTAACTGACATGCGGCACAAAACGGGACAGTTAGGTTTAGGAAAGGATCGTGGTTGGGGTAACTAAATGTACATTTCAGTGATGCGTGAGACGAGACACGCAAGAAGCACGGGACACGAACCCCGGGTCTCCTGGTTGAAAGTCCTGTGTTGTTTGACCCATCCCAACCAACTTCCTTACGCTGACATTACTCTATCGTTAACTATTTGTTAGCTGCCACTTCTAATTACACTTTGAAGCACTGTTCATGTACAGCTTTTAAGTTGTGTATATTTCCTGAAATTGTAGAGACTAGCCATGGTTTTAATTTAGGAGAGTGAATGGGGAAAAAAAGGCAATGTCATATCAAATAGCTAATGAAACACCTTAAGTGGTATTTACTATACCTGAGTTCTGAAGAGAAGTAAAACTGCTCCATGTGCTGTCAAAGCCTCAGTACCATGTGAGCTGAGTTGTGGCTCGGGTTACAGACATACCATAGGGCCGTAAAAGTTTGATGGTTACATTGTTTGACTGGCCGCTGTCTCGGCACAGCAGCATAGTGTAGTCTGAGATGTGGTGTGTCAGTCCTTTGAGAGCCAATATTTATAGTAAGCAATTCTCTCTCTTTTTAATGACACCGACGTTGGAGTGCTGTGTGTGCTGAGGAAACGTGTCGGTGAGCGTCCTGAATACAGGGAGATGAAGCTAACAAGTCAGGGCTGTTGATCCCCATAGTCATTACATGTGTCATTCCATGAAAGTGGTACAATTTGGACTTTGACATTTTTAGATTTTTTTTCCCAAAATGTATTAGTTTTCTGAACACCGTACAACATTAGGGCATATTTATGGATATCATGAAACATGTTTCTTTGTCAAGGTTGTTGATGTGTTTTCATCTTTTGTGTTGATGGCCCTCACACTAATTCAATAATTACAAATATAAAAATGACACCCTTTTGCTTTATACTAAAACTGAAATGGGCACTGTATTTGTAACAGCGACCAAAGATGTGGTTTGACTGTAAGATTTGAACCAATATCCATATTCTTATAATTGCTCTGAACATTTCAGACAGTTTTCAACAAACATTAAATAACTTTTTTCTAAACTTAATTTTTTTTAATTTATTTATAAAAATGTAGGTGTAACAGGGTTGAGACTAGGGTAATGGGGTTGAAGATGGTAACGTATACAGGGTTTCCCACAGAAAAGTTGTTTAGCCCGGTGATAAGTGTCTTTTTTTTGACAAGGGCCTGGTTGGGTCCAGTCACAGAGCATTAATGTACAGCCCTATAGTTTCTGTGATAACAGAATCATGGAAGGAATCACGAAATTGAGAATTAAAAAAAGCTATAAGACGGATTTCATAGGTCCCTACATTAAAGGTGCAGTAAGTGATTCTGTGCAAAGATTGTTGATATTTGAACTCAACTGCAGAACAACTACAACCTCCCCCTTCAGAAGCTCCGCCCCCCCCCCCCCCAGATTCAGGGACAGAAAACTACTGGCCGGCCGGCACAATTACATGCTGCCTCCCCCCCCTACCAGCAGCTGTTGCTGCCTGTTGCCGATTGGCTGGAATAGTGTATTGTGGCTCGTGCACGCCTTTGTGATTGTTTCCCATTTACACAGCCAGCTGTGTATTAACAATGGATTTTTTTTCCAACACACACAGAAAATAGAGGGCTAGGTGACCATGAGGAGATATTCACTGAATTTGACAAAAAAGTGGAATGTATTAACATCAATTACTATACATTTAAGTCAGTGCTAATAGCTAACTGGAAATTTGAAAATATGACTACGTCTAAGTTTCCCACCGAGCTGCCCCACTGTAACTGTAGTTTTAAAAAATGTCTTAAAATACATTAAAAAATAATTCCCAGTGGCTTAGGCCTGGTGGGGGGCAACTTAGGCCCGGTGGGCCACCGGGCTTGCAATAAACTGGGGTAAACCCTGGTATATGTATACTGTACATGTATGTGTAAGAAGTGTTCTATTAATAAGTCTTTTAATTGCCAGGCTTTGTCTCATTAACATAGTACATTGCACCTTGAGGCTCTATTCAACTTCTGGCAACAAAAGAATTACACTGGATGTGTTATCAACTTAATCTCTGGATAATTCAGACTCATTCACCCTGTCTGACCACTGCAGCTCCTGTTCAGATAGCTGAACCCCCAGTGCAGTGAAATGTTTACTACCACTGTGAGAGAAGAAACAGGACGCTGAGCACTGATTTTTCACTGGTTATGAAATTGATCACATTTCTATTAGCCGCATACACGGGCTCCAATGTTCTCTAAAGCATCAACGGCTGATTAAGAGCTGAGACGCTTCCCCAACCTTCTATCTCTGTCCCCGGTACTACGGCTCAGCAGAAAAATTAAGCTGAGTCACCTTTCATGTCACCCAACGAAAATTCAGCACGCAGTAGACCACTAAGACAGCCACCCACCTCTACTGAAGTCTTCCCGCTCCCCAGAGAACTGAGAAGTAAGAGATACAGACATATTTAGATAGATGATTTAGGCTGTTTTGCTAAGCTTTGAATAATTCCCCCCCCAAAGGAGACAGTATGGTTGACAGATAGACCCAATTAGCTTGTGTGTTCCTGTGGAGAGTGTCGTTTTTAAGTTCTTTCAAGGTTAGTCCTTATTAAGGAGATAAAAGTTACTGAGCTATCTTTTTTTTGACTTTCACACAGTTTTCCCTCTCACATTATCTGTCTTACAGGCTCTATTCCTTCTTAATTTTTTCATTCCACCTTTTCTACTTTTGCTTTTACACTGCAGCAACAACCCAGGGAAACGTTTGGGGTAGTGTGAATGGTAGTCTCGCATTGCCAGACCTTCCTCCACGGCGCTGCGGAGGAGGGTCTGGCTAGTCCACACAGCATTACGGGATGGGAGAAAAACGTGCTCTGGTGTATTGGCATTACTTTAAACCAGTCACAATCGTCTTCGCCGCACGGAGAAGTGTCGCTGCTGCAAAATAGCCTCGAGAAGGAACTTGTTTTGGTGGAAAATGTGTACGTTCAAAAGTTGTTTTAGTCTTGCAACAGAAAACTCAGATTGGTCAGATAGTCTAGCTAGCTGTCTGGATTTACCCTGCAGAGATCTGAGGAGCAGTTAACCATAGTCCTCAGAAATCCACCAGAGTTTAGAACGCCTACACAAAGAAAGCGGAAGGTAACGGACATCTGGCCGAAATGAAAGACATCCTGGAGAATTACCGGCGGCATTGAGGCAATCCCAGAAGTGGAACGTCATGGATATAGAGTATGTGAATGGTTATTGGCTTTTATTGCTAAAATGGACTTTGACCCTAGCTAACAAAGAGTCAGACTTCTCCTGTCTGAGTTAATTTGTTGCACAAAGCTTTCTAGTTGTGTCCAGTCTTCAATGGAATTATTTTAGTAGGTGCTCTGGGCTAGCTGAGACATTTCCCAACAAAAAAAAACATGGCTGCCCATGCAAAATGTTTCCATACCGGTACCGATACCAATACCATGACTTCGATACCGGTTCCTAAACGGTACTTTTTTCGATACCAATTTTATATAATCCATTTTAACAACAAGAAATTACAACATTACACATTACGGCACAAATCTTTTTATTTATTTTTCAGCTCAACAGAGTTTTTCCTGCCTGCCTCTACGATGTGTAACGTTAGACAGCCAATCACAATCATCATTAGTTCCTAGTAGAAGCATGCTGCATGCTTATTGGCTCACTGACGCTGATGAGATTTACTCATTAGGTATTGAAATTTGGTATATACTAAATAAGAAATCGATAAGGTGATAGGTTGCCGAAAATTTGGAACTATAGTTGGTTACAACCTAGAACCTACCCATGGCTAATGCTCTGCTTAGAGTAGTTGACAGTAAGTTTGTGTGTGAAAGGGGTTTTAAAGTAAATTTTTACCGCTTAACCACACTGCCCTTACACAATGAAACGACCATGATACATCAGCGATGGTTGATAGGTTGGCTGATCAAGACAACGACTCTGTCAATACAGAAAAAATTAGTTGCTTTCAGAGCTCACTGTGAGCTCTTTTTTTAAAAACGTTGTTCTCTTTCTATTCTGTACTTTTTTTGTGTCGTTACTATAAGAGCAAGAAATAGATCACAAAAGACAAGTAGTACCAGAGGGTTACTTGATTTAGAAAGGCTTCGAAACATGAAGAAACAAAGTGCCATGGAAAAGTTCTCTGTGTCCTCTAGGAGTGAGTTTGTCTCTACATGGGTCTGAGCCCCAGCGGCGGAGCCCCCACCGACGCAGAGTCCCGCTGCAGCCCTCAGCCTCAGGCTACCAGGCAGCGGACAGACCTCTCGACTTCCCCTCCACTGGGAAGGCAGACATCATGGAGGAATCCTCGTCTCAAGCCGTGGACTCCAGCACTCAAGACGATGTGCCTCCCCTCGGTGAGACCCAGCACCGCTCTATAGGGCTTTCACTTTCTGTACATCTACTATACCTTCATTTGTTTACATTTAACAATAGTGTGTGAAAGAAGTCAGTCAGGTTGTGGTACTGCAGCTTCCAGTTATACACGTGTGTGTGTATGTGTGTGTGTGTGTGTGTGCGTGTGTGTGTGACAGGGCAGTGTGTGATGTGAGCGCACCGATTTTAACAGTGGTGTTGTGCTGGATGTGGTTGCAGGCTACGCCAACAGCCATGATTACAATACATAAACTTGTTGAATATTTGGGTTAACATTACGAACAAGTCTTTTTCCAATACAACTGATATTATCATGCTAAACGTCTCTCTTTCGCTCCCTCTCTCACACGCACACGCACGCACGCACACACACACATACACACACAGGCACTCTTCTCAGAAGTTTATCAAAGGAAAGGAAAATACTGTGTTCCGCAGTCACATTGGATTAATCCTGATTCCTATATACCCTGCATAAGGAAACGACAGAAACATTCCTATTGAGAGATTTTAACCCACATTGTCAAAAGTCGTGCCACCAATGTAAATTTACGACATCACCGCTAATGTTACAGCTCCCAGGTACGTTAGCTGGTCATCTTCTGCTTAAAGGAAGTGATGCTTCCCTTGCTAATGATGAACACAAAGCAAAGCTACTAATAGCTTTCACTTGTTAAGAATCTATTCATCCTTATAAATGTGAAAAACACATTGTGTGTGACTCTCAAAACAATTCCATGATGTGCTTTGCATAGATACCTAGCATGAATGTTAGAGCAACAGGCAACAATTAAGTGAGGCGGGGTCTTGGAGAACCACTCTGTCCAAATGGTGCCTGAGGCTTAGTCCACACGTACACGGGTATATTTTAAAATGTAGCTTTTTCTCTGTGTTTAAGCCTTTTCGTCCACACAAACTGCGTTTTAGGTCACTAAAAAGACTTTCAGACACTTTGTTTTCAGTGTTGTCGAGTTGTGGGCTTGAAACATCAGAGTGTGTGACGTGATCTTCTTTGTAAGGCGTCACATATGAGGCAATATTTCGTGCAATGGCGGATGTGGCCAAAATAGTGCTGGTTCTAAGCTTAATTGCCAACAGGACTTTTTACATGTTTACACATAAATATACAGCTACTCTTTCACTACACTGAGGAACAGAGGCAACTGAACGTTCCACGTAGCGATCCATGTGCCATTACAGCCACGTAGCCTGCCAGTAATAATAAAAACATTTTTTTCAGGCTTCTGATTGGCCAACATCTTCTTTTTTGCATGATTGGCCAACATGGCTTCAGGGTAAGGGTTTTTAGGGTAAGGGAGATATTTTTTTAAGTAGTGCTTTTATGGACAGGGTTTTTCTTTAGACTGGAGAAGGGAAAACCCCAGTTTACAAGAATACCCGTGTACGTGTGGACTAGGCCTTAGTTTAATGAAGTGACCGTATCCACTGCCTTGAAGTAGCATGCTCAGAAACCAAGTATTTTACTTTTATATCATAACATAACAACTACAATCAACATAAAACAGACACCAACAAAATGATGAAGCCTCCTTAAAATTTAAATTTAAAACGTTTATTAATAGTTTTGGCTGGACCGTGGTCCGGCAGGGCCTTGGGCCAGCCCTACAACATCGAAACTTTGTCGCTCTGTTGCTGAGTCACTCTGTCACTGAGTGATGAAGTTCCACCATTGGTCAGAATGAGTGTGTTGGTTTTTCCCCATTGACCACTGCCCTTTCAAACAGGGCATAGCAGGCAGGACATAGGCTTTTACCCCCTCATTAACTCAGGGGAAAGGCTGCAGCATGACCATGATGAACATGAAAAACATGAAAATGAAAATATGATTCATCAGTCAGCACTACTAAAGATTGTTTGTTTGTTTGTTTGTTCACTGGTTTGCACCCAGATGAACAGTACAGATGAACATTTAATATCTATATTTACATTATCGACACCATCGCTGACTATCCCTGTAACAATTTGGCCACAATTAAGCATATTGACCATATACAGTCCTGCTATATACTAGGTTTTGACCTAGTCTTGTTATATGACCAATGGGTGAAATTACTATGTTTAATGTAAAAGGTGTTACCTACAGAGACTCTTCAATCGACTGCTGTTCCCATTAGCTTGTAGAAATTGTAAAAGATTGTATTAGTGACTTTTAGCTAATTTCTTTGGTCTTACCACCTGCACCTAAACTATTTTGTTTCTTTAGCCAGTTGACTAGCTGGTGAACAAAGTGGAGCATTAAGCAGCCAAAAAGACAGGTTTTTTTTCTAAGAAGTTGGTTGAGACCAAAACAGAGCTAAATGGAGAGAGAGTATTGGACTATTGGCCAGAAACATGACTTCAAATAGTTGCTAATGTTGCTCCGTGTCTGCTAGGTATGCAAATATTAATTCAGCAGACTGGTAACCGTACAGCTCATTACTTACACTCTGCTAATCTTTTCTCCAGCTGTGAAGGATGTCAATGTGCTGCTTGAGAGAGAAATGTCTGAGGGCATCAGCAGCCCATCCAGAGACAATGACTCCACCCTGCTGAACATGGGAAACAACAGCAGCATCCTCGACGACAACACAAAGTCTGATTCTGGCCTCCCAGAGGTCAGTGGTGAAACTAAATCTCTGGGCTCCCTGAGGTCATTGCTGCTTTCATCCCAACTGAAGATATAAGCCAGTGTTGGACAGGAGTAGTTTATAGAGTGATGTGTGTAAAGGTAACACCCATTTATTCATCCATCCATGATAAACGATGGATGAGAAATGAGAAGTAATGTTAAAAAAAAGGTAGTAGACTCAAACCTCTCAATGGCCAGTTACTATTCATTCCTGATTCTCTCGCTGTTATCTGTCTGTCTGTTATCTGTCTGTCTGTCTGCCTGTCTGTCTGTCAGGGGAGGAGTAAGTCCAGTGGCCTGTGCTTCAGCGATGGAAAGAGTCGCATTGACTACATCCTGGTTTACAGAAAGTCCAGCTCGCAGTCCGAGAAGAGGGAGATATTTGAGCGGAACATGCGTGCAGAGGGCTTACAGATGGAAAAGGAGGTAAAGAACATTTACGTTCACCACCCCGTGCACCCCTTCTAGCCCCGCCCCTGATGTGACCGAGATTAGTTCTGTTACTGGAGTTAAAACTCTTGTGTGACAGAGATTGTTTTTGTCACAAAACGCAGCTTAAAAATGAAAAAAGGGTCTTGCTCAAGGGCACCTCAGCGAGGCAGAAGTTATAATCAAGTGGGCTCTACCTGAAGATTTGCCTTTCTGATTACGACAGGCCTCTATCACTGTGTTGAGCTACATTTATTTAGCTTTCACTGCTCATTAAAGGGGTTTTTCATTTTCTGGTCAAATTGCTGAGCAAAAATAGCTACTGCTTTAAAAAAAAAAAAAAAGAAAAAAAAACACTGATGACTGCAAATAAACACAAAGCTTGGTAGGTTCCTGTAGTGACAGCTTATAAGCTTTGCTGTGATTACAGTTGCATTCATAGTGTGCAACATGAGCATCATCAATACCAATTTCTGTGAAGAAGCAATTTAATGCTGCTTCCTATAATGCATGTAATCTCAATGGCCAGATTGCTGAATTTTAAAATGCCTGGAGCCTTTGTGCCCAGTCGGACAGCAGAGTGCTGTTATGGCGTTCATCGGTGAGCCACCACTTATAGAGCCGAAACAAATGTGCTGATGACAATTTTTTCCCCTGCTGCTTCTTATTTAGCAGTTCTTATTTCAAGTGTCACTTGAAATAGTGGAAAATCTGGATGTTGTATTGTGTGTTTGTGTGTGTGTGTGTGTGTGTGTGTGTGTGTGTGTGTGTGTGTGTGTTAACTTGATGCAGTAGCATCAAGGTCATCCTTATCTAGAACATGCAGTTGGGGGAAAAATGGTTCTTGTCTCCTTCAACAGACCATGTCTGTGTGGTTTTTCTGTGTGAGTCATTTTGTTATTTTTAGGTCTCTTTCCAGTTAGCTCCTGATTTATTGTTTTTTATTATATTTAGACTGACTCATACTCTATCAGGAAGTACAAACAGGTGAGGAAGAGCAGAACCTAGCAAACATTGACGTTCAATAGATGTTGATGGAGCTGCCTGCACTGAGATGATATTTTGTAGTCCTCCCCTATTTTAACAATCTTATCTTTTTTTGCTTGAATTAAATTGCATGTCTGGTTTCTTTACAGGCCTCCATAACAAACAGCGACGTGCTTTTTCTGAAGATCCATGCGCCGTGGGATGTTCTCTGTCGCTACGCTGAGCTCATGAACATTCGCATGCCTTTTAGGTGAGACAACAAACCTAAAAGTGTCTTATAATGGGGGGAAAGAACTCAAAGGTAGTACGAGTTTTCTTGTAAAGAAACAGTTATACAAAGTTACAAAAAGTTATTTTAAATTTACTGTGCACACAGTGTCACAAAAGGTCTAAAAAAGCACAGCCTGATCTCAAAGAAATATGTGAAATGACCACAACCTCTTAATACCGTATTGCGTGTCTGTTCGTCTTTGTGGAAACAATGCCAATGTCAATTAGGATCCTTTGTTGTGGTGGAAGCAGAAGGGGATGTTTTAATAAATCCCCCTTCCAATATTATAGATAGAGCCACTCAACCAGGCATGCCAAAACACTTTGTTCTGGGGTGTCAACATAAAATACAGCACTTTCAAGCCAGGGAACAGAGTTGACTTTGCGGCGAAAACAAAATAATTTCACCCAGGAAACGCTCATTTGTTCCTCAGGAGTGTTTTAATCCAAGCCACGATCTTTTTCCCAAACTATAGTCGTTTTGGTGCCTAAACTTAACTGTCAGAGCTGCATGACGCTCACTTTTTCTGGCTTAACTCTGAAAAGGACCGTCATCTGGTGGTGCCTGTAGCCAGCTCACAGTCACCTACTGGCGGCTAAAAGACTGCCGCTGGTAGCAGGCGTCCCGGAGCTCTGTAGCGGCTAAATACAACCGGCAACTGCTGCTCAGATTTTATCGTTCTATTGCTCTATAGACTGTTCACGTTACAGCGCTTTACTTAGTTTAAAATACTTCTATTTTAGGTGTACAATTAATATATGCTCTAGGCTATTGGTGAAGTAGATGATCACTTTGACGGCGGGGATGCATTTTGTCCCCACCGGAGATAAAAAATAATTCAGCAAAGGCAGGGATATGTAGAACAGAAAGGGGGCAAATTCCACGCATCCCCTCCTGGCAAATCACACCCTGGACACGTGTGTTCCCTGGTTCAACGCAACCCTGTCTCAAAGTCCGCGTAGGGAGGGAGGAGGTTGGGATGGGTGAGTCAAACAAACACAAACTTTCACCCAGGAGACCGCTGTTTGTGTCCCGCGTGAAGTCAAAGTTGACTTCCTTTCACTTACGTACGTACGTTAAATACGTAACTTAACTTACGTCACGTATCATACTTAACCTGCGTAAATAACATTTTTAAACCCAAACCATGATCTTTTCTTTAACCTAACCAAATAGTTTTGTTGCCTCAACCTAAATTGTTTCCATGGTGCCGGCACGTAACTTTAACACATTACGCGCCGCCAGTTCGCGTATTTCTGTGAGATCAGGTTGAAAAAACATGTTAAATATATTTCCTTCCTCATAAAATACTTTGTGAATATTTAAAAGCCTGCATTGTTTAGATGCAAGTTTGCTAGCTTGTGGTTTTCTTCTTCATGGCATTGCTGCGCTTCTTTGCATGTTACGGTTTTCGCACTACTAGTGGTTGATGAACTCCAGTGGCTACCTGAATGTTTGTATTATAAGAAGTACTAACATACTCATTATTAGCAGACAACAATAGTTATGGTAAAAAAAAAAAAAAAAACATGGTAAAAACTTAGACGTAGAGCTGATACTTATATTATCCTCTGAAGTGTACTAAGTACTAAGGTAATTGTTCTTACATATTCCAGGAGGAAAATCTTTTACATGCACCGACGGCACAAGTTCATGAGCAGGTGAGTGTTCAGTCAAAGAGGCAGCATGAGATCAGCTGACGAGGCAAAACTCGGCTCTGGCAGCTTTAACAGAAACTTCATTTGCAGAATGGAAAAGCGCATCAACAAGTTTCGTGGCTGGCTTCCCCGCAAGCCCATGAAGTTTGACAGCGAAACTCTGCCTGACCTGGAGGAGAAAGAGAGCTTCACTGCCCCCTTCAGTCGATCAAGGATACATCAGTGAGTTTTGTACAGAAGAGCCCTTTAAAAACTCATTCCTGAGAATTAGCCTTGAACTTTATCTAACACACACACACACACACACACACACACACACACACACACACACACACAGAATACAACATCCACATTTTCCAAAAAAATATCCTTCACAGCAGACGGATTTGTAATAACTGGTCCGTTTCACTTTAGTTTCATCATCCACAACAAAGACTCTTTTTTCAACAACGCCACCAGAAGTCGCATCGTCCACCACATCCTTCAGCGGGTCAAATATGAGGAGGGGAAAAATAAGATGGGTGAGTTTGCCAACAGGCATTATGACACATTCTAGAAATACTGTATTTGAAATGTGAGGGAAATGGTGGCAGGAGAGAGAGTGTATTCAGTGTGTGCAGCCCATGAACACGGTGAGCTGTCGTCGTAAAAAGTACTATTTTTTATTTCAAAAAGGATATTTAAATGAGCAAATATTAAGAAGCTCTGTTTAAATCAGGTTATCTATATTGTATTTTCTTTGCCTTTCTTTGTCCCACTAAACAACTTTTTGCTTCTTTAGTTTCAAATGTTTCCCTAAAGAACTAATCTTTATTTCCAATCTTTTGGTTCAATAAAGGGCTTGCTAATAGTCGTTGCCTGCTGGATCTGTCACTTTGTAAAAAAATTTCAATTTGAAGATGTAATTTGTTCAAATTCATTCAAGTGCAACCAATGTAGCCTTATCTTAAACTACTTTGTAGAATTAACATTGTTCTGTTCATTCACATCCAATATCTCACTTTAGTGACAAGCTAACGTTACTGGAGACAGTTGAATTTTACAGCATTCACAAAGCAAACAGCTTTATAGTACTTCAACAAATAATTTTCTGTTGGCAAAGAGTACAATAGCAGAGCTAACGGTAAAACAAAAGAACATACAATGAGTCAAATGGACAGTGATTTTTACAGACATTTACAAAACAAACAGCTTTATAGTAGGCTACTTTTATAAATAATTTTAACATCTAGAGTGTTAAATTCCAAATGGTTCCTCCATCCGTTAAGCACGGTTCGGTCATTTTCTCCAATTGCCATTAACAAATTTAACAAAAACATAGCTAACTGCTAAGGCAAAATAACATACAGTGGGTCTGATGGATAGTGCCTTTTACAGACATTTACAAAGCAAACAGCTTTATAGTACTTTTATAAATGATTTTAACATCTAGAGTGTTAAATTCGAAATGGTTTCTCACATTTTCATGATTATCTGTTCAGCACTGTTTGGTTGTTTTCTCCAATTTCCATTAGCGAAGAGAACAATAATATGGCTAACTGCTAAAGCAAAAGAACATACAATGGGTCAGATAGACAGTGCTTTTTACAGACATTTACAAAGCAAACATCTTTATAAGTAGGCTACTTTTATGAATGATTAACATCAAGAGTGTTATATTTAAAATAGTTCCTCCCATTTTCTTGATTATCCGTTCAGCAAGGTTCAGTCATTTTCTCCAATTTCCGTATGCAAATACAACAATAGCATAGCTAACTGCTAAGGCAAAACAACATACAATGGGTTCAGGTGGATAGTGCTTTTTACAAACATCATGCGCAGGAGTACAGGGCATGCTGTTGTGCTAATACACTGAGGATTTTAATTCAAAAAAGTTTGAACAGTAGTTTGACTTTTGAATAAAAAGTAATAGAAACTACTATCTACACTGCTTGACTGACGGCATCAGGCTCCTGTTTCTCTTCTTGTCTGTGTTTGATTCCAGGGCTCAATCGTCTTTTGAGCAATAGTTCATATGAGGCAGCCTTCCCTCTTCATGAGGTAATTTGGCTGATCTCCATAAAGCCATTTATTCATTCAATTCTGTCACGTTTTTAAGTCATAACTTCTTTCTGTGTCATGTATGGATGTCATGGATTACATGAACTGATATTACAGCAATGCCTACGTAGATTATGTTTCTCCACGTCTGTGTTTGTGTGTGTGTGTGTCTGGACTTTAACAGGGGAGCTACCACAGCAAAAACTCCATCAGAACACACGGAGCAGAGAACCATCGGCACCTGCTGTACGAATGTTGGGCCTGGTGGGGGGTTTGGTACAAGTACCAACCACTGGACCTCATCAGGTAACTACATTCAGACACTTAGGGCCTGACCAAGGTTTAGGTTTTTGTTACATTGTATAAATTAGATCCGGTCAGTTTTGGTTTCACACTGCAGTTATGCAAGTGCACTAAAGAGCTATACATGACATAATTACGTCCTGTCGTCATCATATATGTGAGCAGCGTCGCCCAGTACTTGTAGTTGATTGGTTTGTAGAAGGGCTCCTCCGTCCTCTCGTATCCTCTCTCTGGTGTTGGAATTTTTGGTATTTTTTTCCAACTGACTGCTACCGCAGCTCTTTTTGTTTTGTTGTTGAGAGGCAAGACACGGGAACTTTACTTGGGTATTGAGTAGCATTTATTCAGCAACAAGCTGTACATTTACTACCACTAAACAAGTAAACTGCTGATTTATTCTCTGCTCTGATAGTCTGACAGCTGTCTGCTCTGAGCGCATTCACGTACACACTAAGCACTGAGCTATTCCTTAAAGGTGCTACGCTTCTCTAATACCATGACGTTAGCCTGCCAGAGCTTCCTGTATTTGGTCCGAAAGTCCGAACCATCCAAAAAATGCTTTCACACTAGAAATTAAATGGACCATTGTTTAGTTTACCTCTTTTCGTTGGACCAAATTTTGTCTGTGTGGTCCGGACCATGGTCCGGGGGGAGGTTTCACACCTGTAATTTTATGTTTGGATCAAACTGAAAAGTCGGAAAGTCCGGACCAAACGAGGTAGTGTGAAAGCCCCATTAAAGAGGTTTGAATGACACATTTATAATGGAAACATCATGACAGGTAGTCGCATTAATACATTTTCTCTGAACTGTCTGAAGACAACAGGATATAAATCTGCTCTTTTACCGGATACAGTATATTTTTATATGAAATTTTCACAACACTCAAACCAAAGTTTTTTGTTGTTGTTTTAGGAGGTATTTTGGGGAGAAGATCGGTCTGTACTTTGCCTGGCTCGGCTGGTACACAGGGATGCTGTTTCCTGCAGCTCTGGTCGGTCTCTTGGTATTCCTGTATGGCCTCTTCACTCTGGAGCACTGCCAGGTCAGGTAAACACACCTCCTCTCTTTTCTGATAAATATAAATGTCCCCAGAGCTCCTAGATGTATTGTATTTGAATCATTTTAAAAATATTTTTAAAGAGTTTCTAGGGAAGAACAAGCCTCGGTTTATGCTGCAGAAGTACTCAATAAGTACAGATCAGATAGACAATGTATTTAGTGAAGAAGTCAGGTAACTTTTTTCTTAATGCAAAATGAATTTGGTATTACAGATAAGGCTACGGAGTGTGAAATTGTCCCTGACAACTTGAAGTATTGGATGCCTGTTATATGAAATAAAGGAAATTAAACTTATTCAGGATTCTCTGGTTAAAGTAAATGCTTAAGATGTAAATGCAAATGTGCTCTCTATCACTTTATAAGACTGAAGTCTGAAACACTGTGCAGTGCCGCAGAATGAGAATGCGTGGACAAATTCTTTTTTCAGAAAAACATAACTTTAACAACTCAGATAAAACAGAACAGTTGCATCAGTTTGGGTTTTTCTATGTTGCCCAAATGTTGCTGGACATTGTAATACCAACTTCACCAGAGTTTGATAGGCTACATGTTGTTCTCCAGTAAAGAAATCTGCCAGGCCACTGACGTCATCATGTGCCCCATCTGTGACCAGTACTGCCCCTACCTGAGACTGTCAGACAGCTGCATCTACGCCAAGGTACTGTCACCAGACACCTGCACTTTGTCGTTGTACTCGTGGGAAATGTGTTAGGAGCCAACTCATCAATATGTAATTTCTACTCCAGATGATTCAGCACACTTTCAGTTAAGGCCAACTCTGATCACAGGGAGAAAACAAGAATCGTGCTTGTCTGTTTGGTACTCCCGTATTTTGTGTGTGTGTCACAGCTATTTGGGAATATCCCCAATCTGACTGGATATTTCAAAGCTGACAAGCCCTGAGGTCGAGGCGACCGAAAACCCTCCAGCAGCACAGTAGCAGAGCCGGCAGGTTAAAAGACACCGACGTAATTACCACCTGCTTCCACAGAATATCTAGCAGGCTCGTAGTAGCTAGTTTCGCATAGCCAGACCTATCTCCACACTGCGCTTTTACCGGTACGCCAGCTCTGGAAAAGTAGTAGTACATGTAGTTGTCATAGTAGTTAACTAACTAACGGTATTATTTGGATATGAATCAATCTAATCGACTTTGCCACACGTTATGCCAGGAGAAAGATGTTTTAGAGGTAGGAACGGACTTTAATATCTGCAGTTGTTATTGATTGATTCATGCAATATTCTTATATTTGCACCACTTGTGAGTGGACAGAAGGATGCATACACAGGCTTCACTTGTCAGTGTTGTATGAGTTTTGTTTTTGGACTTTGGCGCTACAGTGAGCCGGCCTGTATGCAATTTCACTGCCATTGTTTGGTATAGCCTATGTACAGTATGCTGCACTATGGGCTTATGATGATTATATGCCTTGTATTTGGTGCCATACAGTCACACAATTAAACTGCAGTCATGATTGATTGTCGATGCATTATTGTATGTAAATAAAGCTTGGCTGATGTCTGTGTATGTTGGACGGGGCGATAGTTGAGACGTGATGGTGTCTGGGGGGAGGGCTTTGAGAAAGTGGTAGCCCCGGGGCCCATGATTCTTTAATGCAGCATTGTTCATTCTGCATTCATATTAATTGTGATCGCCCTATCTTCTTCTCAGGTCACCCATCTCTTTGACAATGGTGCAACTGTTTTTTTTGCTGTATTCATGGCTGTTTGGGGTGAGTCGAAACACTTCACATTTCTGCACTAACTTTCAGGTGTTTCTCTTCCCAGAAATACACTTTAGATGTACTAATACTGCATTTTTGCCACTTGGGGGCAGCACAACAAGCACAAAATGTAAAAAATTGGCTAATCACACACCTAGCAAATACAAAGCAACTATAGCATTCATTTGGAGTTGTGATTTTGTGTATCTGTGACCTGGAAGTTCAGTATTCACTCTGCTTGTAGCTCTGTTTTGTTCTTTGCCAGCTGCCGAGGAAAAACTTGCTCACTATGCAGTGTTTCGCTCAGGTTGAGGATAGGTCGCCCACTACTCCCGTTATTTGCTTAGAAGCAAATGGGAGTCAGGCGCACTGCTCACTCCACATAAAACGCTACATCACATCATTTCCAGCAAACTTATCAGAGAAAAACGAGGGCAAAACAGCATCACGGATCTGTTTTAAACATAACCGAATATTCTTTAGCTCAGCTTTGCTAAAAACACCCAATCCGTCAGCACGTTAGCATGTAGTTCACTATCGAGCCTGCCTGTACTCGACTCTCCTGCTGTTACGGACATGAACTAACCACAGACAGTTGACTCACGGTGGTGCATCGTTGAATGAATTTGGGGAAACACAATGGATGTTTGGCAAATTATTTTTGGCATTAAAAAAAGAGATTTTTTCGGCCTAGCTGGGGTTCCGTACAATTATAGTGGGAAACACTGCTACGTTCACTAGCTAGTCGCTAACTTTGTCTGCTCTTTGGTGCTGGGTAGTGTAGCGCTCAGTGGGTTTATCAGAGTTGTATTACTGAAAATAGGTGTCCTATCTGCAACTGGAAGTGACACTGATGAGAGCAGGGAGACTGATCCAAAACATTAAAGTTGCAGGCTGTAAAACCAAAACAATGAGCTGAAAGACACTAAAAATGCGGCGTAAAACTGAGGGGATTTTGCTGAATTAGGAAGTCATTATCTGTGGGTTCGTTACTATGATCAACATCTTCCACATTACACAGTCATTTGACCCATTTTCCATATAAAAAAATATTGATAAGTGCAGCTTTAACTTCAATTTTTTTCTTTCATTTTTTTTATTGAAATGATGTAAACATTTCTAACATTTCTCCAAAAACTTGTATCGCTACCTTTAAAAAGCGACATATTATTGCATTGCATGTAGAGTGTACATTATTTTAAAGGGATGCATTCACTATACAGTACAGTATTCATCATGAATATTAAATGGCCACATTTTCATTTATTTTTGGTAAAAGCCAGGAGGATCAGGAGTCTGTCAGCGCTGAACAAGGTCCCAGGGTATGGAAGGTTGCAACAGAGAGTTTGTGTAGGGTTCATATTCCTCAACAGCTGCAGACACAGCAGGTGACGAAGCAGCAGCACCATTATCATCACATAGCTTATAGCTGGCCTGTTTGTAAATGTCTCCGTGGAAGAATGAGGGGGCTGAGGAATAGAAAAGAAAGGGGAAAAATCACTCTGCTGAAGAAAACAATATACAGACGAAAATTCATTTCAACTTACCAAATGGACTGACAAAGGCACTTTCAATTGAACCGTGGCAGGTGAGAAAGTTCTCCCCCAGGGAGAGACACATTCACATTTCATGCTGTTTCTCTCACTTTATTCCATGCCATTTAAACAGTATTTAACCTGAGTAATATGGATACAGAATGTGCTACAAAATCAGACCTAGAGACATGAAACATGTGATATGTATTTGTTAAAATTGGTTGAAGTTGCAATTAACTTCTGCAGGAATATGAGTAATAAGAATAAGAATATAAAAGAAATAAATTCTTAAGTGAGTTAGTGAGTTGTTTTTCAAAAACAACACCACATGTAAAGTGCCATTATTTGCATTTCTTTTTAAATATTGACATTGAAACTTTGTTGATTTATAAAATTTGCATACCAACCTAAAACAAGAACAAGCAGCAGCCTGCAATAAATGCTCACCAAAGAGTTTGTTAGCAGCCTCTGGGTGTTTGAGAGCCTCTCTTACTCTGTTGTCAAATCGCCAACATCTCAGCATGAAGAACAGAGCTAAACACAGCTGGAGGGCAAAGGTCAACACGGCCAGCACGATTATGGTGTTGTTAACTGTTGAGGGTAAAGAGGACACAAGGGGTACAAGGATTTTAATGTGGTTTTGTACCTTAATGCAGAGACGTGACACAAACACCAATGCCAGGACATTTCCATTTAAACCAAAGGTGTATCATTGGCACTTTTTAAAGGAGACCTGTTATGTTTTTCTGGATTTCCTGTCATATCTATAATGTTACAATGTCTAGTGTTCATGTTAAACGTGGCCAAAGCTTCAACTAATGAGGTAAACGTATTTAAAAGAGCCAAAACCTCAGATTTCCAACTGTTATGAACGCTCCGGTTTCAAAAGTTTTTTTTTTCTAGTCCCGGTATGATGTCATACCGAGCCAGGTTTCTATATATGGTCATCTTCTCCAGGCAGACACTTATGCAGTGTTAACGTTACATACGCTGCTACATGTAGCCACATGCGTTAGCATGCCAGGGAAAGCTGTAATCTTGGTTGCAAATGTTAATTTCTCCGAAATTTCGGGTCACATTCCTGCTGGAACATGTCCTGTTGGATAGGATTTGGTTTAGAAGCCTTAATCTGCGTTTTTTTGATGGTAGAAAGTGCTGCTATACTCCATTACAATCGACTGCTAACTACATGTAGATACATGCTAACTCCAGGGAAAGCTGTAAACTTGGCTGCGAATGTTAACTTCTCCCATATTTCGGGTCACATTCCTTCTGGAACATGTCCAGTTGTGTAGTATTTGATTTAAAAGCCTTTATTGGTGATTTTTGACAGTAGAAAGTGCTATATATATATATCATCAGATATATGAGTACAGGGCCACATTTAGCCCCAACAAAACGTAATAAACTGAAACGGGGGTGCGTTGAACACACTGTTGTGTGCGCAAGCAATCTGCTTTTTTATTACCACGAGTTTACAGACACGTCTCTGCTGATTGGTTATCACCTGTGACACAGCCAATAAATGACAGACACACCCACCAAACGAGAGAAAACATATCTCAAAGCCGTGGCACACCGTTCCACACCGTTCCGAGGAAACATGTCATTCAACCAGGAAACCATAGCAAAACGGTGCACACCGTGTTGAGATTAAACATGTCCCAGATGTGGAGAATCTGGAAATCAAGGAAGGCTAACCAATCAGAGCAGACTGTGCTTTTTCAGGAGGGGGGGGCTTAAAGAGACAGGCGCTTCAACAGTGTCTCTAACAGAGGGTGAATACAGGTGCAGCAGTTTTGAAAAATAGTGTTGTTGTTTTTTAAACATTAAAGCATGTATACATGTTATACTAGAAACACAAAATAAAAGTATGAACCTGAAAAAAGTATATAATAGGTCTCCTTTAAACTTGAATGCCAGCTGCCATCAGACACCACAAACCATATACGTGAGTTTAAATGTAATGTATCTATGAGATTAAACACATAATTCAAAAGTGAGGACACAAAGGTTAGTTGTTTAATTCATAGACAGGAAGTGCTGTGGCTCTCCCACTACAGTATACCTGCTAATGAAAGCAGCGCAGGCCCTGTTGCATAAATGTGTGTTAATAATTTAGACACTCATTAGACATATTTAGACAATGTCCTTATCACTGTGGAAACCCGGTTTCACAAGTATAAATGTTTAATGGCAAATGACATTGACATGATATAATGAGACTAGTCAAGCCAAGGTAGAGAGAGAAAACTTTGACACTTTGACAGAGTAGATCTCCTGTATTTGAAAGCATTTACTAGTTTATTTCATTAGGAAATATTACAGTACCAGCTGAAGATAGGTGTGCTGTTGACTCCCAGTGGGTGATCTCTGGCTGAGTCAGGTTTTTTTTCTGGAGAAATTCCATTAGTCAGACCCCTCACTGCTCCAGCAGCGTCCCTGTGCAGCCGGCAGGGTGGGGAGGGGTTACTTACAAAAATGTACTCCGATACAATATCTAATGACCAAACAACTTTCTTACAGTGAGCAAATGAAAATGAATGTTTCATACTGTGTATATCAAATCAACCTGCCCTGGTAGATTTGATCATTTTTCTTGCATTTTATTACATCTGCTTCTGCTCATTCAAGTGCTCAGAGCAAAATCTCTTTGATGTATTTATTTTACACGAATACGCTCGCGGGTGAAAACGTAAAAATATTTTATCAGATGTGCCTTTCGGGCTTAAAAACAAAAAAGTGAAACAACGCTCCACCGTCGCGTTCCCGTCTAAAGGGTAAAAACGCACTGTGTGAGTGTGTGTGTTTGTGCTGTGTGCCGTGTGTGTGCACCGCATGTGTGTATGTGTGTGTGCTGTGTGTGTGTCGTGTGCGTGCCGCGTGTGTGTCTGTGTGTCTGTGTGTGCATTGTTTGGAGCGATAACTCCACCTCCTCGTCTGTCCAGACAAAATTGACAGCTTTTGTTGTTCGCTTTGCGCTACAAGGGAGAGGAGAGGGAGAGAGGAGGAGGAGAGGGAGACAAGTAGAAGGAAGGTTCTACGCAGGCGCGCAGACTTGGTGGATCACATTTCACACACTTTTGCGTCACCATATACATGCAGATTTCCCCCCCCCCATAACGCTCGTCTAAACGCGGAATAAAAAGTGAGAACGCAGCGCCTCTTTTGCGTTTTCTCTTCAGATCGTTTCCGTCTAAATATAGTCTTAATTAAGATGTTTAACCCTTGTGTTGTCTTCCATTCAACCTTGAAAAAAACATTTTCTGACATTTGTGATGCCTTTTTTTCACAATTTGTTTTTGTTTTTTCCAACGTTTTAAATTTTTAAATTTTTCTTCTACACATTTTCAGCGCTTATTTCTACGTCCAAAATTTTCTGATGAGGCCAATGTGACCCGAAGTCAACACAAGGGCTAGTTTAAACAGAGCCCTGCTTCACTTGTTTTAAACTTGTTGTGTTGAAATGTTTCGGGTCTGATATTGTGTGAAGGCTGGGACATCCATTTAACTGACAGAAGTGAAAGAAATGATGCATTTGATATGTATGGCAAAATAAAAATATTCAGGTCAAATAAAAGATTTTAGTAAGATGTTATCTTAAAGACAATTTAATCACGTCCGTGTGATACAAAATGCTTTTCTTACTGGAGCGGAAAGGCCAAATGCTAACTTTCCAATAATTATCTGAGTCTGCCTCTTATCTCGTCTACAAACTAACTTTCACAACCTTTAATAAGTTACAGACCTCTGCACACTCATATAAAGTCATGCAGCCTATTGAAATGTAAGAAAAAACGGATCTATATTTGAATAAGCGTTGAATAGCATCATATTAAGTTTAAGTTGTCATTTGTCAGTCACTGTAAAAGACTATAGCAAACATCTGAAGGGAAAGTTAATCACGGACAAGGGTATAAAAAGGATCAAACAGACAAAACAAAACTGTATAACATTATAATAAAATGTAAACGACATAATACACACAGAGATCGTCACACAAACTAACAATGTGACTAAAAACATTACAAACATGATATTAAACATTTGTACAGGGAAGCAGGAAACCTGTAAAGAAAGTTAAACTATGAAGAGCATAATGGAAGATGATGCTGTTTTCACAGCTGCACAGACATGCCACAGCCCAGTCTGCAAATACCTAAAGTATTCCAGTTTAACTGTTTTTATCCAGTTTAAAAAAAGAAAGTCTAAAAGAAAGTGCACTAATGTACTGACCTTCCAGTAACTGTTTCTTGAAAGTTGCTGTTGCTGCTGTCCAAATGAATATGTTTTGGGGATCAACAGCAGCAGAGAAATCAGCTCAAATCCCTTCATTAATGTTCCTCAGAAGCGTGCTCCCCTGCTGTCTCCACATGGGAAGCGGTGCCCTTCTCACACAGCTGAGCCTTCACATTTAAAACATGTTTGCTCTGTGTTCAATGGAAACAAGCATTTGTTTTCAAAAGGCTGAAATTAAAAAGCTTCAGTGTTCAGTGGAGAGGCAGGTATATGTGTGTGTGCAATAAGTAAGCTATCCAAAGGACTTTGTTCAGCAATATTATGGTACGTACCCTCTGTGCCTGAACACTGTGTCTCAGAGTGATCTCTCTATGTGGCCTGTGACAGTTTAAACACTGTCTAATTATCTTGGCATCAAACCAGCTGGTTATCACTAGTCAGTCAGCATTGTGTCTGTGTTGTTAGAGTTCCTCAAGTTGACAAAAATACCCGATGAGGCAGAGATGGTCCAATATAAAGTCAAAATAAATATTTATTTCAAGAACAAAGACCTGAGTGAGCCTGCAGAGCAACTGAACTACACGCGCAAATTGTCTCGGGGCCAAGGCCAGTTATTGCAACACAATATTGGTCAGTTGTTGGTAATCTACTAGACTAGACCGTCTGGTTCATCCTGACCTTTCAGTTGCTGTGTTCCAATCAAAGACTCTGTTTACTACATTCCAGCAGATACAGCTGATCATGTGGAAAACTATTAGGCTCATTCATAGACTGTAAAAATAATGGACGAAGCTTCCAGGTCTGTAAAGTGAAGAAAATGCGGAAGTGCCCTAAACCTGCATTCTATCTATTTTCCAGCAGGGGTGACTCCACTGGTTGCAAAAAAAGTCTATGAGAAAATGTCCCTACTTCTCACTTGATTTATTACCTCAGTAAACATTTTCATAATGAGTTTATAGTCTCAATTGCTAGTTTCAAGTCTTCTTCAATACAGCATGATGTTCATTTAGTAAATTATAGTCCCATTTCTTTTAAAATTGACGAGGTAGGGGATGCTTTAGGGGCGTGGCTACAGGCCAACTTGTCAATCATAACAGAGGCTTAGCAATGACTAACCACGGCACTGTGTACATTAACTTAGACCTGAACTTGTTTTTGGGTGTTTTGGGTTTTTGGTCTCCTAGAACATGTCTTGTTCAGTGTTCTGACAACCAAGCTAGCTAGCTACCACATGTGTTAGCCTGTAACTTAGGGGAAAGTTTGCTGATTTTCTGTACTGGCATACGTGCAGATGAATGGCGGCAGTCCCCGGAGGAGCATTTACTTGCCGGGACTGTAAATCTCCACTGGATGACTCGCTTCCAAAGAGTTGAAAATCGGCAGCTTTCCCCCTTTAGCGTTTAGCTTGCACCATTGCAAGCATAAACACCACTGGCTTGGTCCACTGGCGTCATTCTCCTCAGCTCCACCCTCTCGTCCAAAAATCGCCACGTCCTGTTTAAAAAAAAACAAGATGGCGACGGCCATATTGCCAAACTCGAGGCTTCAAAACGGCAGTCAACAAACCAATGGGTGATGTCACTGCTGCTACCTCCATTATTTTTACAGTCTGTGGGCTCATTGCACAATGCTCAGAGTACAACAGTTTATGCAGAGGTTGTGTTTTAACTTGAACATATACACTAGGGATTTCTACCACAATTTAGCCAATCGCATGCAATGAGAACATTTGTCCATTCAGCTTTTTCTTCACATGATACAAGTTTACCAGTATTGGCAGCTTGCTCTAGTAGCATCTAACAAAGTATTTACCCTAACTTAAAATGCTAAACAATGTTGTTAACATTCTGCACGTTTCTCAACGATCCACAGTGCGACTTCAGTTACATATTCTCACCTTTTGTCCAGGGTGCAGCTATTGTGCCAGGTTAAAGCTGCACTAATCAATATTTTTGTATTAACAATATCGACAAAAAATAGATAAAACTGTACAGAGGCCTTGCAATTACCCCAAATGCACACAACCAGGAGGATGCTAATCCCCTGTAAAAAGGGTTTAATCCAGTCCTTCCAGAAAAATGCCGAGTTTTTTTGTGATTGTTGCGGGCAAAAATCCTTGATTGATGCGTTTTCTTAAAAAATGCGATGGAATATGCGGGATATTTATGCAATTTTATGCGATGAAATTGTGGGAACTTGCAAAAACTGCGGTTTCATCATGGCTTCATCGCGGGGTTTGCAGCTTTTCGATGATGTTCACGTTGCGTAATTACGTCACTTCATAACGTTCCCATGGCAACAGGGGAAAATGGCTGCTCTTGTGTGAAGTAAACGCAACATTTTTCAACTTTCTGCTAAGATATATGTGACTTTTTTGCAATGAAAATGTGGGGATTATGAAATCATGCAAGCCCTGCATATTTTGCGCGGAAATTGGCAATTTATGCGGCGAAAGTGCACCGCCCAACGCATAAATATGCAGACTTTGGCTAATTATGCATAATCGCATTTTTCTGGAGGGACTGTTAATCTAACATGGTTTGCTTCGTGTGTTTCAGCAACGGTCTTCCTGGAGTTCTGGAAAAGGCGCAGAGCTGTCCTCGCATACGACTGGGACCTCATCGACTGGGAGGAAGAGGAGGTGAAGTACTTCATGTGGTCATTGTATTTCGGTATCTGCAGCTAATCTGCTCCCTTTTAGTTTTAGGGCATCTTCACACCTATAGTTCGTTTGCTCTTGTCTGAATCAGTTGATGAGTTTGTAAACTTGGAACGTTTTCCCTTTGGTTCGGTTTCGTTTCACACGGCAAATGCATCACTACAAACTATGCAAGAATGTTCCCTCCGCTTATTGGTCAGATCTGTCTGGGGAGGGAGCAAGAAAGTAAATACAGGAAGACGCTCCTGTGTTCTGGACTAGTGCATATTTCTAGTATCTACATAGTCAAACCAGACAAATCCAGACATTGTTTCGCTAGCAACGTTACTACGTTACTACGTCTGCTCTGCGGGTGTTTGACTGTGAGAGAAACATTGCAAGCTGCTACAGTTTGCATGCTCTGCAGCATCGCAGATTGCAAAGCACAACTGACTACGGGAGCCGTTTAGCTTAAACCTGCGGAGTACACTGGTATTTGGGTCGGATTGAGGTCTGATCGTGTTCTCATCACAAACGAACCACACCGAAGTGCACCAGAGTTTGTTTGTAACCAGACGGGGTCCCGATTGTTTTAGTTCTCACCTGAGTACGATTGCTGTGTCTACACGTGCTCAAACGAACCGCACCAAGGGGTTCAGCGCTTCAGGGTTCGATTCAACCGAACTAAACAAGGCTGGTGTGAAAACGATGCAGTGAGAATAAACCTAAAGAGTGAAAAACAAAGTCGCTGTCATTTTTCTTTTTCTTTTTAGTCGGTTTTTAGTTCTTTCTCATAGTTTAATGTAGCTAACTTGTTACTCTTTGGCTTTGCCCTAAACGTTGACAATATGTCTGCCTTCATAGTAGCTCTGCCCTTGAGAAATGTTTGCCTACTCACATTTTTTTTTAGTCTATTCTAGCCTGCAGGCATGTATTTAAAAGGTGGGACTGTTGTACTAAAGAGCCTGCCCTAAGGGAGTCTCTCTCGAAGCATTTCATGATTCACTGAAAATGTACAAATTTAACACTTGTATGATGAATGCTCTTACAAACTCAGACCCCTACACAGTTGGCATACTGCCATTTGGTTTTGTCAGAACGTTTAGTGGGTTTAAACATTCATGCCTGTCTTATGGATCCACTTCCAACCCTCGTCTGTCAATCATACCCAAACTGGTAAACGGGTTCTTTGAAAGACTGCTGTTTGTGCGTGTGAAGTGACTCAGAGTCTTAGTCTGCTTTGTACGGAAAAGAAGATAATACATCGATAATAAACTCTAATGATTCTGGGTTTTGAACCAGAACAGAAGCTATAGCATGAGATCAGTCAGGAAGACTATCATTTTGCATCCTTAGGCCTGTAGTTTTATTTCTCATGCATTCCTGCCATTTACTCCTCCCATGCATATGCTCATTATTTCTTTGCTGTCCCTTCTGGTCCATAGACTGTAAAAATAATGGACGAAGCTTCCGGGTCTGAAAAGTGAAGCAAATGCGGAAGTGCCTTAAACCTGGATTCTATCTAACTAACAGCAGGGGACGGCTCCACTGATTGCAAAAAGAAGTCTGCTGTGGGATTCCTCTACTTCTCACTTGATTTATTACTTCAGTAAACATTTTCATGAGTTTAAGGTCTCAATCGCTAGTTTCAATACAACATGATGTTCATTTTGTAAATTATGGTCCCATTTTTTTTTTTTTAAATTGACGATAAAGCATGAGATGCTTTAGGGTGTGTCTACAAGCCGAACTGTCAATTATGGCACTGTGTACATTAAAATAGCTGTTGACATTAAAATAGGTGTTCTGCGTGTTTTCATCTTAAACTTTGACCCTCATTGTGTTTTTTCACTTCATCAAAGTTGATTGGAACGTTTTGGTTGCATAAAAATGTCTTGGTCAGAGTTCTGCCAAACAAGCTAGCTAGCTACTGCTAACGTTAGCTGGTAACTTAAGGGAAAATTTAAGAGGAAATTTTCTGTTCTGCCGTACATGCAGATTAATGACGCCAGTACCCGGAGGCCTGTGTTTACCCTCCGGTAAATCTCCACTGGATGACTCGCTTCAGAAGTGTTGAAAATCTACAACTTTCCCCCTTTAGCATTTAGCCTAGCGCAGCACCTTTGCGGACATAAATAACACTGGCTTGGTAACGTAATTCTCCCCAGCTCCACCCTCTTATCCAAAAATCGTCACGTCCGGTTTCAAAAAACCAAGATGGCAACGGCCATATTGCCAAACTTGAGGCTTCAAAACAGCAGTCAACAAACCACTATCAAGTCCACTATTTTTACAGTCTATGGTCTGGGGCTGTCAGTCATGATATCAGCTGTTCTTATCAGCTGATCTCATCTATCCATTAGCACAGTGACACACCTACATCGTTCGCCTATCACCCTGCTGCTGACTCTTAAAAAAAATGATTCTCTCTCTTCCTTTAGTACATTCATGCCGTGTAATGCGCGCGGTACGTTCGCGGCTGTTCCGCTATTGAAATCTGTTCTCTCTGTTGCTGTCAGCTGTCGTTTCAGTGCGATTCGTCGCAAATGGCAAAGCGCACCTCCATCTCCCCGTCACCGCCAGTCTTCGCCGATTCATCAGATTCATCATCAGATTCATCAGATT
Source organism: Sander lucioperca (assembly GCF_008315115.2). Taxonomy (NCBI): domain Eukaryota; kingdom Metazoa; phylum Chordata; class Actinopteri; order Perciformes; family Percidae; genus Sander; species Sander lucioperca. The sequence continues at coordinate 26,213,452 of NC_050192.1, read as the reverse complement.
CATCAGATTCATCAGATTCATCAGCTTCATCAGCTCCATCAGCCTCTTCAGCCTATGAGCCTCATCAGAATCATCAGCCACCACCACCACCAGTGTCTGGACTCCATGGGGGGATTTATCGTGCTGCTGCTCAGGGCAGACGCCCCTCACTTACAAATTTCCCTGTAGAGTCTAAGCACCAAAGACTTTTCTGCCAAGACTTAAATATATCACATATCTCTTATAATAAACATTAATCTTTATTTCATTCACTTGACTCTCCTGATTGAACTAGCTGATATTAGCTGACCTAATCAGAGTTTGTGAAGCCCTTTCCATTCCCTGCTCATGTGTCTCTTGTCCTTTTGTCTTTCAGGACGAAATACGCCCCCAGTTTGAGGCCAAATACTCCAAGAAGGAGAGGATGAACCCCATATCTGGAAAGCCTGAACCTTACCAGGATTTCACTGACAAATACAGTCGCCTCATCGTCTCAGCATCCGGGATCTTCTTCATGGTGAGTTTCTGGGCTAAATAAATGGCAAGTAGCAGGTGTGCCACTCTCATCTTTTTATTTATTCTGTCTTAGACACTTAATTACTGTATGTTAACCTTTACGTCTCACTAGGGACATTTGTGGCAGAGTTAATGCATGTGGTAGACATTTTGGCTAAGGTGTAAGTTTTTTTTTCTTCAAAATTTGGAAGTTCAACTTTAGCTCCTATAATAAGTCTATAATAAACAGTGTAGTCAAAATACAAAAATGTCACCATTGAAACTCATTAAAACCACAATTGTTGATCTCACGGCCATTACAGCATAACATCATGCATTCTATTATATCAGGATTTCAGTCTAGATCCCTGGCTTCAAAGTTGTAGTTTTTACTATTTTCCACCAGATTGAGCCATTTTCTAATGTTTGCCTTATGGGACAAATACATATTTTCCTGGTTTCCGCTCGGGGCATTGCTGCTGTATTATGGCCCACTCAGTGTTTGATGCAATGCATCAAATCAATGTTGTTGTTAATCATTGATATATCCCAGACTGTGGGGAAAAACTCCCCCTAGTTGTTTTGGTGTCTAAACTTAACTGCCGTCGCTGCATGACGGTCACCTTTTGTCGGCTAAACTCAACTGCAACAACGGCTGAAACAACCAACAGCTCACAGTGCTCTGTTTCCGGCTTTCAGTCACCTTTTATTGGCTAAATGTAACTGTCATGTGACCGGTCGTCACGTGACCAACTGCCGGTTGGGCAATTTCGTAGGATATCATACAAATTGGTGTGCATAAGTTATCGTATGATATCATATGAATCCATTCAGGAAAATGAGTTGAGTATACGCAAAATAATTCAGTTTAGTGGCAGCGGCGTTATGTAAACAATCTGGCATTTAAAGGGTTACAATTCTAAAAAGGAATGAATATTTTTTAGTGATGATCAGGACTGAAGTTGGTTAAAAACTGTGAAAGTGGAAAACAATATGAATACATTGTTTGGCAGTTTTTTTAATGGCAGTTTTTGGCAGTTTTTGTCCTCTCAGGGATGCACAAGCGTTGATGAAAAGTCATGTCACCACATTTCTTGATTGTAGATTTTGCAAATTGCCTCTCTTGCCTTTGTTAGCAATCCATCATGTCAAACATCCATTTGTTTGCATAGGAGCCAGTTTAACAAACTCTGTATAAACAAACCCATTACTAAATGTGTTAACTGTTTTAAACTTATTTTATTTTGTCTTATCTTCCATCATATTGATAAGACTGCATTTGATGACAAATTGTTACAGTGCAAGTGCAATCTAGTGTTAATATTTATTGTTATTGTTCGTAGTGGTATTTTTGCATGTCACTATTGTTACTAGAGTGACAGTTTGGTTCTTGGCGTGTCTAGGGTGAGTTCATTTCCTAAAATAAAGTGTGCATTAGAAAGAAAAGGCTGGCTGGCAGGGAGTTGTGTGTGGGCTTATCTCCAGTCAGCAAAAGCTGCTAGCTACGAACGGCTTGCCCAGACGGTTGACTGTTCTCAATTCAATCAAAATATACCAAACTCACACAGTAATGTGTGAAGTCATTCCCCAGTCTAGAATACAGTATGTTATTTCATTCTTTTTCTCCTCAACCATCTGGCAACCCCCAGAAATGATCTCTCGACCCGCAGGTTGAGAACCACTGCGCGAGGCGAGCAACTCCATTGACATGAATAGGCGCCATTTTGGGATCCACGGTCCAGTCAATATAATACATCCATGCTACTAATATCAATACCAAAGCACACACCGCTCAACCTAACACTCTGATGTCACAGATATTGGTGGTGATCGCTGCTGTGTTCGGCATCGTCATTTACCGCGTGATCACCGTCAGCACCTTCGCCGCCTTCGGCTGGGCTCTGATCAGGAACAACTCTCAGGTGGCGACCACGGGAACGGCAGTCTGCATCAACTTCTGCATGATCATGCTCCTCAACGTGGTGAGTGTGTGCTGCCCGTCAGCAGCAGTGGTGCACGGGGGAAGCGCTATGTGACAATCAGAACACATCACAACCACGACACAAAAATACAGGATGTTGTTTATCTACATGTAAAGACTACATTTATGTGCTTTCTATAGGCTGTTTTTAAAGAGCCCCTATTATGCTTTTTGGATTTTCCCATCTTTTAGTGTATTATGTAGTGTTTTGTGTATGTAATATATGTATAAAGTACAAAAAAAACCCAGACAGCACTTTTTCTCAACTGCCTAAAACGCCTCGCCCACATTCCTGTTTGAAATTCCTCAATTAGAGGATGTCACTGATTGACAATGCCAACCTACTTTTAATGTGTTTATGTGTAAATGTTTTTGGGTCTGTAGACTGTTATAACGGAATTGCTCTTCTGGGATAAAGTTGTATGAACTTCAACTTGCCTGAGCAAGTCCAGCCCACCCAGTGGCTTATTTGAATTTGGTTGACCAATCACAATTGAGTGGGGCAGCTGACCAATCCAAGCAGACTGGGCTTTAACGGGAAGGTGGGCCAAGAGGCGCTGTAGCAATAGGCAGTATGAAAAACAATGTGGTTTTTGAAAATCTGAGAATGTAAACCTATTCTAGTAGACCCCCCAGTACAAATATGACGCTGAAAATTAGATAAGATAGACTTTCAGTGCTACAGCAGCAAAATATCAGACATAGCACACATACAGAATATACAAGAAATAATAAATAGGATAGAATACAAGAACAAATATTCAAAAAATAAAGATAAAAGAAGAATGTACAAATGCATACAAGTTGGGAATAAAAATGTAGAACTACTTAAACAATATTTATAAAGTAATGTTAGTAAAATAAAATGAGTATAATGGGGGCCCTTTAATCAATGACACATTTACAATCAATTTAATTTCCTCCCTCACTAATGGCCTCCGACATTGTATTTTGTTCCAGCTCTATGAAAAGGTTGCTCTTCTTCTCACTAATTTAGGTAAGTTGACTGCACCGGCAGATCTAAGGTGATGCAGATTTGATTACTGTACAGTGGTGTTGGCTCAGTACTGAACATTTCTCAGTTTACGTCACCGATCCTGCTTTCTGTCCGTGCCACCGCAGAACAGCCGAGGACAGAGTCAGAGTGGGAGAACAGCTTCACCCTCAAGATGTTCCTTTTTCAGTTCGTCAACCTCAACAGTTCAACTTTCTACATCGCCTTCTTCTTGGGAAGGTGAGAAAGTCCCAAAGAACTCACAAATACATTACAACATGTAGGGTGACCAGACACCCTGAAAAAATTTCGGACATTCCGGAATTACGAACACTTGTCCTGAATTGGGAATCCTGTCCTGTTTTCCCCCCGTAACTCCCAGTTTTCATTTGTTATAGCCTAATAAAACATTAAATATTGACCCTTGTAAAACATTAAGTTGGTGTTCGTAGCCTAGCCTAAAAGCAAAAACATTACTGCAAGTACACAGAGGAATGGGGAGGGAAATACCCATGATCATTGCTGCCTTTTGAGATCCAAACAAAGCGTTTTGCAAAGTGGGGTTGGGTTAAGGGTGATGGAGGGTTAGGGTATGCAGACGACACTGTTACATACAACACAGTCATTGTGTTTCTCTTTCTAATGATGTTCATGAACAACAATACATTTTAGTTTTGAGTTTAGACTTTCAAGCGTTTTGCCGTTTGTTGACACTGAACGTAATGTACTGGAGCAGTATACAAGACTATGGGACATAATATAAGAACACTGTAAAGCAATGTGTTTCTAAATTTAATTCCCTAAAAGAATTAACTGAAGTCTTTGGATGAAATACAAATGTAGATGTGTGTGTCATCTGTGTAACAGGACACTATATTTTTTCAATAGACAAATAGACACAGCCTTGAGGCACACCACAAGAAATACTGACTCAGTTAACCAGTTATGTGTGCCAGAAAACTCCACCCAGGAGTATAACCTTTCAATATGGTGATTAGAAAATCTAGAGTAGATTGTTTTATGGCATCCAAGTCCAAGACATCAGTGTGGCAAGTTTGTCCACTATTTGATTTTTTTTTTGTGACACTGTATCTCCATTGTTTTTAATTAATGATTAAAAAAAACTCAGAAAATATCAATATGTCACAGTAGATATTAAACACATCTCCATTGCAAGGTCTGCTGATGTTGCATGATATTTAAGCTGACATCTGACATAAGAAAAACAAGTTTATTTTTAAAAGTTACTGTTTTTTCCCCCGGGTTGACAGATTTACAGGCCGGCCCGGTGCATATCTACGCCTCATCAATCGCTGGAAACTGGAAGAAGTGAGTAATTATTTTGCGTTCCCGCAAGGGAATAACAGCAAAGCATTATGGGTCTAAGTTTTTTCTAAATTGGACATTAAACTATTATTGCATGCCCAAGCACAGGCATTTAACCCCTCTCAGCAGTGAGCGTCACTGCCAGCAGTACTTATGGAAACATGCAGAGAAAGAACACACTGAAGTGGTCTGAGGGGACAAAAGGCCTGAGCTGGCACTTTTAGGTGCTGAGCTATGTGTCCCCACTTGTTGTTTCCATGGCTGCTGAAATAGAAATGGAAAAAAAGTCTCTGTAATGTGACATGTACTGTACAAGTGCGGCCTCAGTCAGCCTTCTGGGGCCATGTAGAAACACGATGGTGCTCGGAGAGATTAGTGGCTTTTATGAACATTTGTGAGGCTGATAAAAGCTGCATGGGTACGTCTTAAAAGTGTTCTTGCTTACAACAAAACATTTAATTATAAAGTCATGTTGGTGTCGAAGACCTGCGCTTGCAATCTGCTTGCTTGCAAAAGTGCAGATAAAGTGTCAGTATACGGCTTTATAATAATGTTGGAAGGAAGAAAATTACAACATGTTATAAAACAATTCCATTTCAAGCTAGGAATCGAATACAAGACACACTTTAAAATCCACCAATGGAATATAGAAAGATGAAAATGATGACCAATAGATGCACAGAAGCACAGTGAGTTTTTAACAAACTAATTTGAAGCAGGTCTAGAGTTTGTAGTGTGCTCACATCAGAAAAACAACATAATGACATGTACTCAAAAAAGCATATACTACATACTAAAAAAACTTGATTTTTGGTTGTGTTGTTGATCAACACTATTCTTCCACAATGCAATGCAAAAAGGAAATGGAGAAGCTGCTCAGAGCTCAGGGGAGACACTTTGTTTCCCTTGCCAGTGATTATCTTAACTGCATATTACTCCAGTGATGAAATAAATCCATGTCATAGCCATTTTAAGTTTTATGTCAAGTACTTAAGTAAAAGTACTGATTTGCCAAAGTTCAGTTCAAAAATCTTTAGAATAATATATAAATAATTGTTTTTTACTTATTTAATCGACTAATCGAAAAAAGAATTGTTAGATTAATCAATGACAAAAATAATCGGGACAGCCCTAAAACAAACCACCGCCAACAACACGTTATAAAATAATAAGTGAAATAAATGAATACAATGTCACTTTGCCCTTATTGCACTAGTAAGAATGTAATTGTGCACTGGAACGTAATTTTGCTACTTATTACTGACAGGTATGCATATATTTATTAATACTACATAGTGAAATAACCTGTTTTTCCTGCAGGACAGGAGAAGACTCAAGAAAAATGTCCCGCGCAGGGCTCTAGTACACAGTATGAAATATATACCAATCTTGTCAGTATACAGTTTGTGTACAAGAAATCAAGATACCACTCTGTAATAACAGGAAATTATACAATATGTGTGCAGTTGGACGTCAATCAAAGTACATTTTTGGAATATCTCTGCCAGTTAAAAATTCACAAAGAGAAAGCAAAATGATTTTAACAAAAATGTATATACTTATTGTTTGGTTTTCTAAGATCTTTCTTGAGCTGTTTCAACATCGTTTGTAATGTATTGTAAGATTTTGCAGCTTTGAGTAGCACTGTGGGAGAATAGTGTATATCAAACAGCACACTAAATTCATACATAACAAATTTGAGTCACAGTGAGCGATGCTTACAAAACCTGTCCGAAGAATGAATTTTTCTACAGCAATGCAGAGTGCCATTGTTACCTAGGGCTACAGTTTGATTTGACTTTGAGTCTCTCTCTCTCTCTCTCTCTCTCTCTCTCTCTCTCTCTCTCTCTCTCTCGCTCCCTCGCTCTCTCTCTCTCTCTCTCTCTCTCTCTCTCTCTCTCTCTCTCTCTCTCTCTCTCTCTCTCTCTCTCTCCCTCTCTGTAGTGCCACCCCAGTGGCTGTCTCATTGACCTCTGTCTGCAGATGGGGATCATCATGGTGCTAAAACAGACCTGGAACAATTTCATGGAGCTCGGCTACCCGTGAGTTATTTAACAATTAAAAAAACTAAAGTAATATCCTCAGTCAGATATAGTGCCAGTCGACTGTTATCCTGACTCCTGAGTAATAGCAGATGAAATTAGATCCACTTGTTTCTGTTGTGGTTTGTTCTGTTGTTGTTTTGCTAGGCTGATCCAGAACTGGTGGACCCGGCGGAGGCTAAGGAGAGAGCACGGAGAGAAAGCCAAGGCCAGCTTCCCACAGTGGGAGAGGGATTACAACCTACAGCCAATGAATGCCTACGGACTCTTTGATGAATACTTAGAAATGAGTATGTTGCAGCTGAAGTGCAAGTCATACATTTTCTTTACATGTTTAGCACACATAGTAAAAACTTTACCTATGTAAGTGCCCCAACCTTAGCTATCAGGTGTAAGGTTATTCCATGCACTCCACGGCTTAATCTACCGTAGTACAAGTTTTTGAACAATAAAACTTTTTTTGTGACCCAGCAGCTGCAGTGCATGTTATGTAACCATGACACTGATTTGCTGTGGATTAAATTTAGGCTGGGAGTTTTTCCACATGCTCAAGGGCTGTACCGAATAGTCCGAAGCTTCATTCATGACGTTGACATTTGAACTCTAAATCAACATTTGAATGCTGCGCAGCTTTTATTTTTTTGCATGTCTATTCATTCTGTTTTAACCCAGTATTTCTGCAGAGTTGCATATACAGATTAGGCTACACTAATAGTATTAGTGTTAGACTATTTGTAGAGATTCCAGTGGTTGCTGCGTAGATTTGTTTCTGGTTTGTGTGATCCAAACATTTCTGATGACTCCATGTTGTAAAGTCCAAAATGTATTGATATAAGACAGATGTTATCACGAAATATTCTGCATCAATCTATATTTGTTGGCTCTTGTAAGGTGCATTGTAGCTCAGAGGAATCATAAGGACGATAAAACATCACACCAGCAGGAAGGTTTGCTGGGGAAAAATTGGTAGATGCAGAAATCACAGAGGGAACTCCTCTGTATCCTGCTCAAACAGTTGTGGTGCTGCTCTTCCAGTCAGTTCTCTCTCACTCTACTCACACAAAGGATGAGCGCCCGCCTCTCCAGTTCAAACTGGCCAATGAGATCAGTACTCAGGCCAGTAATCACTTGTTTCAACTCTCTGTCTTTGTTAATTGATATAGGAACTATACATAAAGAAAATATAGAAAACCTAGTGTAAGTAAATGTCTACCTTTATTAACAAAAAGGCTTAGCAAAGCCAAAATAGTTGGTGTTCAGTCTTTCAAAAACAACAACAAAAAACTCTCCTCTTGCCCCACACAAAGGGAGGCAGCACCTGTATTAAAGGGGCAGCCTAGCAGCAATCTAACAGCACCATAACTACATTCATATAGCCAAATTGAGGATTTAGTTAAAAAAAAAGGGTGATTTTGGGTGATGATGTCATAAATTTGTGACTGAGTGGGTTATACTAAAAAGTTAAAGCTGCACTAATGATTTTTTTTTGTTAGCATTTTAGCTTATTTTTCTGTTTTTTCCAAATCGCAACTTTACTGTTTTGGTTCACTGTCACTACTATGAGTTGTTTTCAGATGCAGCAGGCTACTGCTTTCAGCATAACAGCTCTCATAAACCCACTGTACACTAGCTGCCCAGCACCAAACAACAGATAGACAAAGTTAGCAATTAGCTATTTGCCATTTTTGAGCAATTAGCAGAACCAGATATTCCCCTCAGGGGTTTATGGAGAGAAAACAGAGCTAAAAGGAGAGGGAATATTGGACTCAATTGGCCAGAAACATAGACTTGCATTGCCAGACCTTCCTCCACAGCACTGGAGGGAGGAGGGTCTGGCTAGTCCACATATCAGTCTGGGATGGGAGAAAAACATGCTCTGGTTAATTGGCATTTCTTTAAACCAAACACAATCTTCATGGGCGGCACTAAGCTCCGGACAGAGCAACGGTGCCTCTGCAAAATAGCCTCGGGAAGAAACTTGTTTTGGTGGAACATGTGTACGTTCAAAGGTTGTGTTAGTCGTGCAACAGAAAACTCAGATTGGACAGATAGTCTAGCTAGCTGTCTGAATTTACCCTGCAGAGATCTGAGGAGCAGTTAACCATAGTCCTCAGAAGTCCACTGGAGTTTAGAATGCCAACACAAAGAAAGAGGAAGGTGACGGACATCCGGCCGAAATGAGGGACATCCGGTGGAATTTCCGGCGGCAATGGAGCAATGCCGGAAATGTTTTTTGTGTTTGTTTCAGTTCTACAGTTTGGCTTCACCACCATCTTTGTGGCAGCATTCCCTCTGGCCCCTCTCTTAGCGCTGCTCAACAACGTCATCGAGATTCGTTTGGACGCCTACAAGTTTGTCACACAGTGGCGGCGACCTCTGCCCTCACAAGCCAAAGACATAGGTGAATTAACTGTGTTGTACTTTTTTAAAGTTCCCCTCCCTGTTTTATATGGTTCTTAGGTATAACGCCATGCCTAATTGTGTGTGTTTGTGGCAGGGATCTGGTATGGCATTCTGGAGGGCATCGGCATCTTGTCCGTCATCACCAACGCCTTTGTCATCGCCGTTACCTCAGACTTCATTCCTCGCCTTGTTTACGCCTACAAGTATGGACCTTGTGCTGGTCAGGGTCGAGCAGGGGAGGGGTGAGTGATGATTTAACAGTCCATTTGTTTTAGTGTAGTTAATATTAGTCACCAACTTAAAGGGCTCTCGGACAGCGCAGACCATCGCCAAGGCCGTGCCCCATATCCCAATCAGTGTTTCCCCCTAGTGTATTGCAAGCCTGGTGGCCCACTGGGCCTGAGTTGCCCCCCACCAGGTCTAAGCCACTGGGGAAATTGTTATTATATATTTTAAGACGTTATTGAAACGATTGGAAACTTGGACGTAGTCATATTTTCAAATCTCCATTTGGCTCTGACTTAATGTAGGGCCCTATGGAATATGTCTTATAGCTTTTTTAAATTCTTAATTTTGAAATTTCCGTCAATAACAGAAACCAGCCGCTATCTTAATTATTCCATCAGTCTGGGACTGGCCCAAGCCAGGTCCTCGTGAAAAAAAAAGCCACCAGGCTAAACAACTTTTCTGGGGGAAACCCTGGCAATGTTCATTAAAATAAATAATGAGTGTATCCGTGTAACCATGATTTGGTTTTGCTCCGAAATATACCAGCTAATCAAGTTTGATGGAAATAGTGCCAATATTTTTCCATAATCCTGCCGACGAACACACAGATAAACTGAACCGAAAATATAACCTCCAAGCTGAACTCTTGACTCTCGATATCATGTGTTCGGTCGTGTGTGTGTGTGTGTGTGTGTGTGTGTGTGTGTGTGTGTGTGCGTGCGTGTATGTACGTTTGGGTATTTGTCTGTCCGCAGCTAATCTTGCATACTATTGGACCCAGCAGCCTAGCAGCCTGGCGGAAATCTGCACTCTACTGAGTGCACTCTTCTAGTTTTGTTCCTGTTTTAGATACTGCAAATGTTGAATAAAATGATTTCTTACATGTTTCTCAGGTGTATGCTGGGTTATGTCAACGCCAGTCTTTCAGTATTCCGGGTGTCTGACTTTGAGAGGAGATCACAGTACAGGACTAATGGCTCCGAGCTGTTTGGACAAGCTGTCAAATTTTGCAGGTAGGGCGTGTGAGTGAGTGTGTGTGTGTGTGTGTGTGTGTGTGTGTGTGTGTGTGTGTGTGTGCGTGTGTGTGTGTGCGTGCGTGTGTGTGCGTGTGTGTGTGACAGTACAGGACTAATGGCTCCGAGCTGTTTGGACAAGCTGTCAAATTTTGCAGGTAGGGTGTGTGTGTGTGTGTGTACAATAGTGTTCAGTGCTCATTAAGAACAAGTTGTTGTTAAAAAATGCACTGTAAACTGTCACCAAATGGTATGTTTTTTCTGTTACCGAGCCACGATTACAGTTTTTGTGTCTGTTAAGCCTAAAAAAGAAACAGGATTTAACAAGATTTGGCTGCAAGCATTTGTGCAACCCAGGATGGATTGCCTAAGCGTGTGTGTGTGTGTGTGTGTGTGTGTGTGTGTGTGTGTGTGTGTGTGCGCGCGCGCGTGTTCATTTATCACTTAAACCAACACACAGGCTCTTACTGAGCTCCACATAAAATCTAAATCACATTATACAGAAGACAACCTCAAGCTAAAAACATATTTTGTACACAAGTTATTTGGAAGCTTGATATGAGATTTAACACTTGTTTTTGCTTGTATGCGTACAGATGGTGTCAGCACCCTGAGCTGAACTGATTGGTGAATTATGACATGAGTCAATATCATGAGTGCTACCAGAGATGGTGTAGAACCCCAATTCAGAGTCATTTCCTGTATCGTTGTCGCGTGGGTTTCACCACGGCCATGCCTCTTCAGGAGACTAGCAGCAGGTCCTGAGTGTATTGATTCCAATGGGAGAAGTGAATGTGAACTCAGATTATGTACAATTATTTCGCCCCATACTCACCAAAGTAAATATTGGACCTATTTTCTTAAAAGCCACATATCTCCCGAACATTCTGACACTAAAATGGTGTTGTTTTTTTTTTAGACAGACAAATTAGACAATTAGAATTTAGTTCAAGACCTGTGGCCTGGCCTGTGACCTGGCAACATGGATAAGCTAACGTCAACTAACGTTCGCGAACGCCTTAACAAAACTAATTTGTAAAGCTAAATATGGCTTTAAGCTGCCTAAATATCTAATGTTAGCAAAAGAAAATATCAATAAATTATGCAACATATTATTCAAATAACACTTTCAAAAGATGCCACCGAATTCGATACTTTTTAGGCACCGACCGAATTGCCTCCTTAGTATGGAGTATCGAAAAATGCCTCTTCATTCAATACTACAGTTTAATACCTGAGAAATAAAACTCATCAGCGTCAGTGAGCCAGTCAGCATGCAGCATGCTTCTACCAAGATCTAAGAATGTTTGTGATTGGCTGTCAACGTCGTAGAGGCAGGCAGGAAAAACTCTACGTTACACAGAGATGGGCTCACGTAGTAGGAGCTGTGAATAAATAAAAAGATTTGTGCCGTAATGTGTAATGTTGTAATTTCGTCTTTGTTAAAATAGATTTTTATAAAATTGGTATTGAAAAAAGTATTGTTCAGGAACCGGTATCAAAGTCACAATATTGGTATCGGTACCAGCCCTGTTTAGGAGACCGGAAGTGTGTACTGTTTTCATACCATTGAAACAGCATGTAATGCCTTCAGTTATATAGAATCTTTGCTGTTGCTACTTTGGGATGACCTTTGAATTCATGTGTTGGACCCACCAGGTATCGTGACTACAGGGAGCCTCCAGACTCTGCCGAGCCCTACGCATACACTCTTCAGTTCTGGCATGTCCTGGCGGCCCGGCTTGCATTCATCATTGTGTTCGAGGTCAGTGTTTTTAATCTGTGACAAATGACACCAGACAGCAAGCTGGCTTTGGAAATGGATTCTTTTATATTGTTTTGTCAATGTTTTTTGTTTACCTTTCTGTCTCCACCCATTAATGCCCATCTACATCTTCAATAACATTTTGCTTTAATTTGTTTACAGCTAATAAAGAGGTCTGCTGGTCTGCAGTGAATTTATTTTCTCTGTCAATACTTTTGTACCAAAGATGGATTTTACTTGATCAATTTATTTAATGTTTCTCTTTTACATTACATTCTCCCTTATCTGACAGAACTATTATACGCCCTCAGTGATTTAAGGATTTAGTAAAGAAAAACAATATGAGCTTTAGCTTTTTAGTTTAAAATCACCTTTTACACCACATTAACTCAAGTTGACTCTCTTAGAAAAATGTTTTGAGATTTCGTCTCTCCAGTTACACATTTTCGTTGCCGTCTTTGTGTAAATGACCCATCTTCTTCACCCTTGGATGTTTGTTTTCTTCCGGCATTACACAGACATTTTGTACTAGGGAGCTGGCAGGGTAAAGTCTGTTTAATGTCCGGACCAACTGATTCAGACATTTTCGTGTCCAATTCATTTTAGGGTTGCAGTACATGTGTGAAAGGTTTAAATCCATGTCTGTCAGAGAGGACACAGATTATTATTATTAGAGCTGCAAAGATTATTGTCAACTAGTAAATTAATCGCCAACTATTTTCATCATCGAATAATCGGTTTGAGTTAATTTTTTTGGAATTAAAAGTAAAAGAATTCTCTGATTCCAGCTTCTTAAATGTGAATATTATTCTAGTTTCTTCTCTCCTCTGTGACAGTAAACTGAATATCTTCGATCCACATTTTTCTCAATTTTCTGCATATTAATTGAGAAAATATTAGACAGATTAATCAACAATGACAATAATCTTTTGTTACAGCCCTACAGATCATTTAGATTATGAATACCAGTTGGTACCACTAGCAAGACAAATATTTCGACAGGAGCAACTTGTTTTATTTCAACTCATCAAAATGTCAACATAAATCTTTTTGGTGAAATCAGTTCTTGAGACTAGGGAGTTTCTCATGTACAAAGAAAATGCAGTAGACCCCACTTCACCATGTGCTGTTCACTTTAAGGTTTTTGATATTCTGTTTGTGAACATTTATGCCTCCCCTGTTTTGTCTATTTTTCCCCTGATTGCACCAAACTACATGATATCTGTGGCCTGCTTCAGCTTTTATCAGCAGCCTTAGTTCAGTGCCGTGTGCACACACTTCCACTAACGAGCAGCTACACAGTGGTTCAAATTAACCTTGTTTAGCCGAGTCCACAAAGTTACTCATTCCCATTTAAAATATGTTTCTGAAAGCCGCTTTTTAAAAACAATTAAACCTGCGCTTAATGATTTTAAATAACCATGTGTAATGTTGACGGGTGTCTCTTGTAGTGACGAACACAGACAATCTCTACATAGTGTTTTAGCATCTGACAGCTCATTGCTTTGGTTTTAAAGCCTGCAACTTTACTGTTTTGGTTTAGGGTTAGCATTGTACTAATTACATCACCTAGTGTCATCCTGAACTTCCTCTCCCTCTCAGACATGAGTATATGCTGCTGTTAAGGTAATTTTAAAGCATAACATAGATATAGATGCATTGCTTCATTATAGCTATAGCTACTAACAACTTGCTTCAGCTTTACTGTCATATACTGTCATATGAGCCAAAGGACTACAAAAAATTGTTTTGTTGGGCATAAAATGAGAAATATGAAAAAGCACACTTGGTTAAACACAGGAACAGAAAAGAGGCATTTGCCATTTCATCAACCATTTGAAAAAATAGTCCTTATCCTGCATTTTTTTAATTGCACAATAGATGGAAGTAGGGTTGGGTTTCAAAAAGTGTCCGGTGCCTAAATCGATACTTTAAAAAAAAGAAGAAGAGCACAATACAACATTAAAGAACGGCTTGTTTATTGCTATGGTCAAATTTAAATTATTTATTTAAAATGTAATAATAATTTATCTCAACAGTCAATTGCTGTTAAACAACGAAAAGAACCATTAGATGGCAGAAGGGTACTTTAAAAACAACAGCTGGAGTTTCTCAAAGTGCACTTTAATACACCATGAGTTTATGAGGTGCAATTGAATGCACCATTAAGTCCCGTCAGCGACAGTGGCCACGGTACCAGCTAGTCTATTCTGTGTCTTTAGCTACAGACTGTTGTATGTCCTAGTGTTGAGTGAAATACAGCCAGACATAGACTGACGTTAGACTGTTGCTGTCAGCATTTTAACTGCGTTTAAGCCAGCTACTCGCTAACGGCAGGCTAATGTTACCTGCTGCCAAGTGTAATGTTACGTCACGTGCAGTGATGTATCAGCTGCTTGTAAAGTCCTTTTCGGAGCACCAGCGAGCAGCGCAGGCATTTAGGTGCCACCGAAATCTGTGTTGTCAATCAGTACAGTAGATACCGATCGCTTAGGAACGGTTTCGCTGCTCAACCCAAGATGGAAGCTCAAACTATGTTCATATACTTTGTAAACCAATCAAACTCCCTTTCAAAGCTAGTTGATTACTAACCATTGACTGTGACATCTCACAGTGAGTGATTCAATTTGTATTGTTCAGTGTTTCCCCCCTTATCACTTTAGTATTTGTTTTGTTTTTATTGTGGAGGTATGGCTCTGGCATTTGTAATAACGTACTACTACTGTTTTTCCAGCATATGGTCTTTTCTATCAAAACCCTGATCGCATACCTGATCCCCGACCTCCCCAAGGACCTGCGGGATAGAATGCGCCGAGAGAAATACCTGATCCAGGAGATGATGTATGAGGCCGAGTTGGAGAGACTGCAGAAGGAGAAAAACGAGAAGAAGAACAAAGACAGGGTCCAAAACAAGGAATGGCCCTGAATACACCAACTGGTACAGCCGGAGATTCAGAAACAGTTTGTACAGGAGATTATTCAGCTCTGTTCATGACTTGTGTGGGGTTTGATCTGCAGGATTTGCCCACTGTGCAGAACTCGGTCCTGGAAGCTATCAGACTTTAGGCTAACGTTAGCAGCTCTGTCCTGAACCTTATTGGATTTGGGGAAGCTACACTCCAGAAACCCCAGCCGCTGTTACCAAAGATAGCGTTGAATTTTAACACCTCAATTAGTGCTCACCCAAAGCCTTTTCTCTTGTAAAATTAAAAATGAAAACATAGTATTTAAAGATATGAATATGTTAAGCTCCTAGGACTATTAGGACTAACTAGCTTCACAGTACAATTCAAGTACAATTTAGTACAATTGACGCAGGCTTATAACTTAATGACTTAATTTTTTCCTGGGACATGCAGATTTAGCCTCAGTCTGTTAGTTCAGTGTCACGTACAGTGCATATTTAAGACCTCTTTTACATAATGAATGATGATAAAAGTCAGCTGGAAAAGAGAAAAAAGTTGATCAGAGACAGGGTTTTCATCTGAATTTGTGGAGACGACGTTAGCTTAATTTGCTAACTAGCTATAGCAAATCAAATCCAAGAGCGACAGCTGACATTCCAGCTGACAAAATCGACGGCCGGTGGCTAGAAATGAGAAGTCTGCTTTTGTCTACCTCTGTCTGAAATCAAGGACCCCTTTTTTTCAAAAACATTACTAGGAATTGTGCGTTTTAAATTTGCCACTTTTATCATTATTTGTATGTGCCATGCGAGAGCAGAAAGCTTGAGGTATAGCAACGAAAGCTAACGGTCAAGACTGAATGAGTATGTTTTAAGATCAGGTTGTTAGGTTCATTAAAGAGAAGTTTTGCATTCTGTTTTGGAACTCTTTTCAGCTTGAGTCCACAAATAATTAACATTTTAAACATTAAATCGAGGTATTTTACCTTGTAAAACATATCAAAGCTACTGAATTCATGCTAGAATTGTTTAAAACAATTTAAAATAGATTTTAAGATGCCAAAATCAAGTTAGAACAAAGGAAAGCAAAAAAAAAATATGTGTTTAAAGGAAAATGTATATAGTTGTGCCTTTCAGAGTTGTTGCATCCTAAGACCTCAGCTGTGTAAAAATTCAAATGAAAACATTTCAAGTGTAACGCTGTATGTTTCCCAGTGTTAACAGGCCTTACCATATAGTTTCTCTTATTCCCAGGTTATCAGCTGGTGTTTGGTTTTCACTGCACAGTGGAGGAAGGAGAGGAGCGCTGGGTTTCCTGCATGATACTGGACCCTCATACCTTCCTCCTGCCATGTCAGACCAGCACCTCCTAGTGGACAGTAGATGAACTGCACCCAGCAGGGCCACACAGTGTACACAGGGCCCATTGTGTCTGCATTCATAATGGATGTCCTCTTGAACATTTGACAGTGGGTTTTGCTACGTTTTTTTTCTTTCTTTTTCTCTCCAGATAGTTTCTACCACTTTGGACTCTCAACAGCGTATGTCTTCAGATCCTGAATGTAGATTTCAAGCAAGACTAAAGTTTTACGGATTTCTGGTTTTAGACGAGAGAAATAACTCTAACCGAGCTTACTGAATGACAAACCCTGTTTACATTTCTCCTCATTTGAGGAGTTCACATATTGCTTTATTGTAAATAAAGATATTTAAATGAATGTCAGGCCATCAGCTCTGCTATAGTGTAGTGCAATAAAAAAGCTAGAGAATGCAATTTCTGGAGAGATTGCGGTGGGATTGCTGGCTGCTGAAAACCTGACTGATGGACAGTCAGAAGCTAATCTGCATTGCTTGAAAAGCTGGGCTGCATTGCTTCATGTATAGCAGGTAGCTGAACAGCATCGCTTAAAAAAAAATGGCTGGGAGCTAAACTGCATCGCTGGCTTAACTTTGTATAAAAGCAGCAGCTGAAGGAGTATGAAGAGTTGGAATAATAGAAAAGGGCAAAATATATAAGTAAGCAATGAAATGTATTGAAATGAGAGTTATAGCGTGAAGACGTATTTGAGCTTAAATGTACAGTATGCAGGATTAAAAAAACAATGTATAGACTAATACAAAAATAATCCCTCAGTCATGAGCAGGGCCACACGGAATCTGCGGACGCAGAATTCTGCAGATGTACAAATATTTAAACAGTGACAAGGCAATTAAGTCTGAATTTGTTTGAGGTAAATAGCTCAATAAAATGTTTTTAAATTAGCCTTTGTGTGTGTGTGTGTGTGTGTGTGTGTGTGTGTGTGTGTGTGTGTGTGTGCTTGTTTTACTATATTCGTGGGGTCCAAAAACCGGGGAATACAGTATACTTGTGGGGTCTGCATAGCCTTGTGGGGCCCAAAATGCTGGACCCCACAAGGTTAAAGGTCTGTTTGAGGGTTAAGACTTGGTTTTAGGATTAGGGTTAGAATTAGGTTATGGTTAGGGTGAGGGTAAGGGTTAAGGTTAGGCATTTAGTTGGGATGGTTAAGGTTAGGGTAAGGAGCTAGGGAATGCATTATGTCAATGACGGGTCCCCACAAAGATAGTGAAACAAACGTGTGTGTGTGTGTGTGTGTGTGTGTGTGTGTGTGTGTGTGTGTGTGTGTGTGTGTGTGTGTGTGTGTGTGTCACCTCAGTTAAGAATCCAGCATGCAGCCTCCATAGAGGTCAGAGAAGCAGTCTAATTAGCAAATCTCAATCAGCTGTGTGTCACCACCTGCAATTAAAGGTTGCCAAGGTAATGGTACACCTGCTGAGTGACTCATGAGTCTGACATTCTGTCTGGCCTTTAATTAAGATTAAGCTTAGAGGCATCTCTCAAACTCTGGCTTATTACTCACAGACTGTAATTCCTAATCTTCTAAATGTGTATATTGGGAGAGATAAGGAACATCTGCCGAACACTTTGCCATAAAATATGTTTGTGGTGTTAAAAACTGTGGGAAATCGAGCGTGTTTAAAAAAAAAAGTGCTCCTAAAATTTCTCATCTCAGTTAACATTGGAGTCAATGGGGCAGTTCTGTGGCACGCTCTCACTTTGAGGCTCATAGCGCAAAATGTGTAAGTCCGTTTTGTGTAGATAGTTTGAAAGAGTGGCATTTTTTATGAGTGAAAATTGTGGGGTTCAGGAGAAGCTAAAGTAAAATTGTTCAGAATAGTTTAACAGCTTAACGCTACGTGTGTATGTCACCCACTAACTTTGAACATTCCGTCCATTCATTCCAATGGGGAGGAAATCCAAGAAAAACTTGGAATATTTCATAAAGTATTAAAGATACAAACGCTAAAAGTAAATCCGATAATGTCCGCAATGAGCTTGACATTTTGAAGTTTAAATGATTTGGAACAGTGTGAAGAAGAATAAGGATTATAAAAGGAAACGGAGAGGAACATAGATGGGATTGCAGCTGTTGCCCAGCAATCCCACCAGTAAAGAGAAACTGAGAAGAAAATAGATGGGACTGAATAACAGTTACTTAGAGATCTATTCTATAAAAGCTGTGGCAGTGTCCACAGTTGGCTTTAAATGGAAAATGCTTTCCATTTTAATATAGATTCATAACTGCAGTAATAAACATTATTTATTGTAAAGAAATTGGACTGTGTGTGTCTTTCTTCAGCATTGTCATTGTGGTTTATGGAGTGAAGTGGAGTTTGTACTTTGAGACAATCCTGCCAACCATTCTGGCCTCCCTACACTGTAAACCTTTGATGTAAATTTACAGCTAAAATCTCACAGTATTTTACTGTTTTAATGTTCTACAGGATCATACTGTAAGTGGCAATGCATTCTGGGAGAAAATAATTTTACAGCACTATCTGCAATATTACAGATTACAGGTGTTTACTGTTAATACCAATGCATCTTGGGAAAATAAAGGAAAAGGCAGGAATAATGCTGCGTTCCAGGCAACCCGTAACTCGTGTTTTCACAACCTTTACCCGTGAAAGTGCCTGGAATGGCAGTCAAACTCGTAACTTACTACTCGTGAACTCGTACCAGATCGTTGTACTCTAGTTTTTGACGTCACACACACATAAACAACAATGGCGACCCCTGTTGATGCTGTACAGACGCCGGTGATTAACAGTTATAAATAGAAATAAATATACATAAATAGGCAACGTAAAGTAATTCTGTACATTGTAATCAAAACAATACACATACGATTGTGTACTACTACAGGTTATGTTTATTAAATGAAGGCCAAAATATATCGCCGACTAGAAATCGCTAGCTAGCGCTAGCTAGCATCAACATCATGAGTCCTGACTTGGAAGTCGTAACTTACGGGCTAAAAATTGTGTCTGGAATGCAGCATAACACTGCAGCCACTATATTACTGTAAATTCAAATAATACGGTTAGAAACTGTATGTCTATTTACAGTAAAATACCTTAACATTTTAAAACAGTATGCTTACTGTAAATAAACAGTAGTTTATTGGCAAAGCTGCTGCCAGTATATTACTGTAAATTAACGGTGAAAAGTTTTACAGTGTACAGATATTCAGTAGTCTGGTCATTTGGTCAAAAACACCTAACAAAGTTAAAAGAAAGAACAGAAGATCACCTACATGAAACTCTGTATTTAACGGGTTTAATATTTATTTATTTTCCCCTGAGAGTAAAAGCATTTTGTACTGATACATGGCAGATTTATTTTTAATTACATTTAATTACAATTTTATTTCCCAACAAAAAGTCCGACATGTTGATTCAAAGCCTTCTCTGCTTTGTTAGATAAAAAATATTCTGGGGAGAAAATGCTTAAGCCTTAATGCTTAAGTTTCCTGTTTTGTGACATAAAATAAGTCATTTTACTGTTAAGAATAGTGGAATCAGCTTATGCCCACCAAGTGGAGGTTAGCAGTTATTTAGTGTAAAACCCAAATTTACAATTTCCAACATGTTTAATTCATATCAATGTTCAATATGTTTGGTTATCTATGCACTAGTCTCACATTGCCAGACCTTTCTTCACAGTGCTACGGAGGAGGGGCTGGTTAGTCCAAACAGCATTCCTGGATGGGAGATAAATGTGCTCTGGTTAATTGGCATTTCTTTAAACCAATCACAATCGTCTTGGGTGGTGCTAAGCGCCGGATGGAGCCACGGTGCCGCTGCAAAATAGCCTGTGGAAGGAACTTGTTTTGGTGGAGCATGTGTACGTTCAAAAGTTGTTGTAGTCGTGCAACAGAAAACTCAGATTGGACAGATAGTCTAGCTAGCTGTCTGGATTTAACCTGCAGAGATCTGAGGAGCAGTTAACCATAGTCCTCAGAAATCCACCAGAGTTTAGAATGCCAAGACAAAGAAAGCGGAAAGGAATGGACATCCAGCCAAAAATGCTGAATCCGACATCCGGCGGAATTTCCGGCGGAACCTGATCAATCTCAGAAATGAAAGCGTCGTCGATATAGAATATGTATGCACCAACCACCAAGGCAAATTCCTCGTTATTGTAACTTACTTTGGCAATAAACCTTTTTCTGATTTCTGATGAAAACGATGAAGACTCTGGGTAAAAGATTAGGGGTGAAGAGCCAAACCAGTAATTCTCTTTTGCGCCACCAGAGGGGGTCAGCGTGCTTGGTTACACTTCAGCACACCTTCACTTAGATTTTAATCCCCCCTCAGTGCAGATAAGCATTTTTTTTTTTACAATCATCCTTATCGATGTACTTTACGATTAAGCACAACACTGCCTTCACAATATCACAACAATGTCATTTCATGAGCTCCTCCACTAGAAAACAAATAAAATCAATGATGCTTTTAAAGCTTTTGCTTTACCTTATTTTATTTGGTCCAACATAAAATAACCCCTGGGATTTGCTATTGAGTTCCCTGCAGATGCATTTTTAATACCCAAACACATCTGTATCATTTTGAACATACAAATAATCATAGATTAGAGAGCAGGGGCTTGTCCTCCAGCATGGATTACTCCGGTGTGGGGGCCTTCGCGCAAACTCCATTTTGATTATTAAAAGCAGGGGACAGGGGAGGCAAACTGTTTTTTGTTTCCTATTAAGGCAACTCTTCTCCTCTGTAAGCGGATTATCCCTGCCACACGCTTAGGAGTTATGTAAGGCTGTCAGAGGATAACATCTGACATTTCCTCATATCCCGCATTTTGGCAGCTCGGTATAGCTGAGCTGAGGTGTGGTAGAGCGGAGAGGGAGAGGGCATATGTGGACACATACATGGGGACTCACTTTGTCACCACTGGAAACTGATGGTGTCTTTTCTATGCAGAACGGACAAACCTCTCACCCAGTGGTGGAATGTAACTAAGTACATTTACTCCAGTACTGTACTTAAGTACTAATTTGAGGTACTTGTACTTTTGAGTCTTTTCTTTTCATGCCACTCTCTACTTCTACTCCGCTACATTTCAGAGATAAATATTGTACTTTTTACTCCACTACAATAATCTGACCGCTTTAGTTACAAGTTACTCTACATAGTCTCACATTTCCAGACCTTCCTCCACAGCGCTGCAGAGGAGGGTCTGGCTAGTCCACACAGTATTCCAGGACGGGAGAAATACGTGCTCTGGTTTCTTGGCATTTCTTTAAACCAATCACAATTGTCTTGAGGGCGTTAGCGCTGTACAAAGAAATGGTGCCTCTGCAAAAGGAACTTGTTTAGGTGGAACATGTGTACGTTCGAAAGTTGTTGTTGACATGAATTTCAAAACTCCGCACCAAAATGATTTATTATTTTTATTCAGGAATTCAACTGTCTGTCATGTAAACCCGAAAATAGAAATAAAAAAAAACCATTAAAATCATGAACTCAAGTGTCATTATGAAACAAATAAAACAAACACAAAGTGTTGGTCTGTACAGTTGTGCTGTTAGTTATATGTAGTTTGCTGCTAGCATGCAGCCTGACATCTGACTCCCCCCCCCGTGTGAAATACCAAACTCCTTCTTACATACATTGCAAAACGCTTTGTTAGCATGATGTAAAACTGCAGTAATCCAGGGGTATTTCACTACCCAGTCCTCCCGGTACCTGCAGAGACGTTTTTGCTTTTTAGCTATGTGTTCATCGGGTACCAGGACACCAGCCTGAGCCTCGATTTCAACAATGAATGAATGAAAAATAGCAACGCGTGTTATCAAAATTCGCTCTCTAATTTTCAAATTTTTCGGGACGTCTGGTCACCCTAACACAGGCCTACAAGTCCAGCTGAAATGATCAGCTGTTTAAACACTTAGTTGATTGACAGAACTGTTTTGATAGTTTCCAGTTTGTAAAATGTGAGGATCTTTCCGTATTGAGTACTTTTACTTTTAATACTTGAAGTACATTTTCCTGATGATACTTACATACTTTTACTTGAGTAACATTTTTACTGCAGGATTTTTACCTTTAACCTGCAGCTCGAGTTTAAATACACCTTCAGGTAGACTGGAACTTCAGAAGTTGGGATGGCACTACACTGTACTGTCTAATCCTAAATTCTCCTCATTCAAGATTTCATTAAATGCTTCTGTGTAAATCCCCAAAGTCTTCCAAACCTTCTTCACATACAGTACGTGAATATGACTTGTGCCGCTCGTAAGTTTTTCCATAACACCCACTGTGCTCTACCCGCCTGTCAGACAAACCAACATAGCGACTAACTAGTGAAGACAGCAGAGCCTTTAGCAGCTAAAGGCCCTGACACACCAACCCCATAATCGGCTGTTGGACAGTCTGTCGAGGTCAGTGACTCGAGTCTGTTTGGTGTGTTCCGTGCTGTCGTCCGTCGGAGGGTTCGTCGGCCTTCATTTTGGCCGACCTGACTTGCTGGGTCGGAGGGCGGGCAGTCTGACTTTTCAGTTAACTATTTTCGTAAAATACGAGATCGTATTTCGAACAAGCCGCCATTACTGGTCAGCTGGAGAAGCCAGACCCACGTGACGCGGTCGTCATTTCCGGTTTTAATTTTTTGTATTACGCCTCGCACACGCGCAGAACATACGCTCAAGTCGGCGTCGCTTCGGTGTGTTCTGAGGCACTTTTTGGACCTCGGGGAGCCGACTGATCAGTCCGACTGCCTTTTCTGCCGATGGTCAGCCGTCGGGTTGGTGTGTCAGGGCCTTAAAGAGCTAGCTATTTCCCTCAAGACTTGATGGAGACCAAAACAGAGCTAAAAGGAGAGTGGAATCAATGTGGTTAAAGCAATGTCCAAGCATGACCCAGTTAAAAAAGCAGTACAAAAATATAGTTTTCCCAAGGTACAGGGAGGAAGTAGGGTTTGGACCAGGTGTTCGCACAGATTAATTATTTGTTTATTTACATTATTCATTTTCTATGGTGAACATACACATGTGTAAATATGTATGTTTTCTTTTTTGTGGTCTTCATTTGTAAATATACATATGTAGGAAATTGTAAAGAATGTGTTAAAGACATACAGTATGATATAAATTTGAAGCCAATTATGATGATTATGATCATTATACAGTAGAGACTATCTGTCCTGCTGTCGCAGACAGCTCAACTGTTTAGAACAGACTTCATTTCATTTGTCCATCAATGTGGCACATCCCCAGGCTCTGAGTGACTAGCTCAATCAGCACTGTGCCGTTGGAATCTTTTTTATAGACAATAGTATTTTACTTTAGGCAGCTGCTGGACTTGCACAAAGGGAAGAAGGAAAGGCAGCCATACCTTTGTTTGAAGTACTTAATCTTGTGCTTTGAAATGTATTTAGATCTTTACTTACACTTCGATTTTATTTTTCTTAATCGTTAATTATTTTATGTTGTCTGTTAAATTCCAGGGTTTCCCCGACCAGGCCTAGGTTGCCCCCCACCAGGCCTAAGCCACTGGGAATTAGCCTATTAATGTATTTTTAAGGTTTTTTTTAAACTACAGTTACACACAACTTCAGTTGGAAACTTAGAGGTAGGTCATCCATCCATCTTCCATCCATCTTCTTCCGCTTATCCGGTAACGGGTCGCGGGGGTAGCAGCTCCAGCAGGGGACCCCAAACTTCCCTTTCCCGAGCCACATTAACCAGCTCCGACTGGGGGATCCCGAGGCGTTCCCAGGCCAGGTTGGAGATATAATCCCTCCACCTAGTCCTGGGTCTTCCCCGAGGCCTCCTCCCAGCTGGACGTGCCTGGAAAACCTCCCTAGGGAGGCGCCCAGGGGGCATCCTTACCAGATGCCCGAACCACCTCAACTGGCTCCTTTCGACGCGAAGGAGCAGCGGCTCTACTCCGAGCTCCTCACGGATGACTGAGCTTCTCACCCTATCTCTAAGGGAGACGCCAGCCACCCTCCTGAGGAAACCCATTTCGGCCGCTTGTACCCTGGTCATATTTTATTTAAATTTTGATTTATCTTTTTATCACTGACTTAATGTAGGGCCATATGAAATCTGTCATAATTCTGAGAAAAAAAGTCATTTTTTTTTTACTTTTTCATATGTGTCCCTAATCCTCTTCCGTCGAATTCCCTATTATAGTTTTATTTTATGTTTTTAGTTATTGTATTTCTGTCTCATCTCATGATGCATTCACCTTTGTTTTTTTGAAGGAAATATATGAAGTCATTAAAAAATAGAAAACTATTATTAAATAAATAAAATATAATCATTTAGAGACTCCAGTGTGAAAGTGAGCTTTAAGTCAAACACAGTGTAATTCCCTCTCTCAGGTACTGGTTCCTTCACAAATCCCTTTTTGATATGAATTTTTTGCATCCATCTAAGGCTTAAACAAAACAGACAGAAAGCTTTGGCAACCAGCACATGTATTCTTCCCCTCGTAACCTACATGCCATCCAGATGAATCGCCCGCGTGCCAGGAGCCTGCCTCCTTTAAATATCATGTCTCCAGCTGCCTGGCCCCAAATCTCAGATAATGAGCGCTGCTTGTAAGCTGCCTGGCAGATTGTTTGCACTCGCAGACATTAGAGATCGAGGCCCCGATGTCACATCCTGGATCATCAGTGCACGTGCCAGGGAAAAAAGACAAAACATGAAAATAAAACACTCCTGCTGTTTCCTGGCTGCGGTTGCCAGGGCGACGCAACTGCCAAGTCCATCTCTGTTTCACGCTCTCTCTCTCTCTCTCTCTCTCTCTCTCTCTCTCTCTCTCTCTCTCTCAGACGGACTGTGTCTTTCTATTTCCCTTTCAGGCTGTCTCTCCTCTGCTATTCTTTTACACTTACTGATACACAGTTAGGATATATTCAACACATAGCCTACTGATTACTACACTTGCAGTCTGTCACTTGTTGCATTCATCCTATGACTATAGAGAGGCAAAACACTCTCCTTCCTGTGGACTACCATGGGACCTTATTTCAGGAAAAATATGTACTGTACAGTAGTGAACAGGGCGAGACAAATTATTTTTTTGATCCTGTTTGAATTGAGCCATGAATTACACATATGATGTTTGACAAATCAGCCAAGTCTTTCTTTAGGAGTCCTACAAAGTCATAAGTTATGTTTACCTTATGATTTATACGTTATCTGTTAATTTGAGCAATATGGTAGTGGAGTCTGAAAAGTAGTGAGGCAAGCAGTCACTGAACTCCAACTCCAGAGTAGGGCTTGACCGGTACTGGTGTTTCAGGGCCGATATTGATAACGATTATTAGTAGTTAATGAAACCGATAACAGATATTTGGAACCGATATGCATTTACAGTAAAAATGAAAATCTTATAGTCAAAATTAGCATTTTGGAATGTTACAAACGTCTGCTGATAGTAGTAGGTATGCAGCTTATGGTCAGTTTAAATACTTTTTCACTGAAAACAGCTGCGTGCTGCAACCAGAAACGACTTTTAGAGCAGTATAAGACTGAACCAAAACAGTAAATATTTCTGGCCTTAAAACCAATGAGCTAAATGACGATAAAACCCTATGAAGCTGAGGGGAAGTAGCCTAGAAATCTAGACGCACCCTAGCGGCAGCAAATGTAATTTGCAGCCAGGGTCAGTCTAGCAACTCTCTGTTGGCTTGTGAGCTGGAAAAACCAAACTCTAGTCAGGCCAATCACATCGTGTATAGAGTCGGTGGGTGGGCTTAACATAAGGACGGCAGAGTTGCAACGGTTCCGCGTGAATTCCCTGCTACTTGAAAACAAAGAAGATGGCTGCTGCTGCTGGCGAACAGCGGTCTTTCAAATCGGCTTTAGCCGCGACTCTGGAAGACTTGGAGTTAAGCTTTTCTTTGAGAAAAGAACAAAGAACGACACTGAAGTCATTCTCAATGTGTTTGGAGTTTTGCCGACCGGATACGGCAAAAGTTTAATCTATCAACTAGCGTTGCTCTGGTTGGTTGTAGCGCTATCCTATTGCGTGCAGAGGGAATTTGAAAGACAACCGTTTATCCCGCCCCTCAGATTGAGCCCTGCCAATGGTGATGGGTGTTAGGTCTGGCTTGTCAGGCTGGAGGGGAAGTGCAGAGTATGGTGATAATTCTCTCTAGGTTCACTACTAGCAACCTCTTAAAGGGTGCTTTCACACCTGCCCAGTTCTGTTGAATCGCACTACAGTTTGTTTACCCCGCTGGTGCAGTTCGTTAGAATGCGGCAATCACACTCGTGTGCGCACCAAAAGCGGACTAAACAAGCGTACCGAGACCTCCTTCATGAGGTGGTCTCGGTACGTTTTCAAACAACTCTGGAGCAATTCGTTTGTGGTGAGAATGTGATCCGACCTTGAACCGCGCCAACTATATGTACTCCACAAGTCTGAGCTAATGTCACCTGTGGTCAGCTGTGCTTAGCTGTCTGTGATGCAGCAGAGCAGCAAACTGTAGCAGCTTGCAGTATTTCTCTCACAGAAATAGACAGCGGTCAAGCTCGCCGTCCATCACTTCCATCTCTGTGATCAAACCAGCCGCCGCTAAAATTGGAGACAGACACCGGCAGAGCAGAGCGAAGTCTCGCTGAGTGGAGCAGTAACGTCGCTCGCAAAACAATATTTGATTATTTAAATGAAATGAGCTGGTTTGACCATGGAGATGTCCAAACAGGACCTTCTTCCTGTATATTTACTTCCTTGCTCCCGCCCCAGACACATCCAACCAATAAGAGGAGTGAACGTTCTTGCGTGATTTGCAATGACGCATTTTTGGTACGCTTGGATTTTTCCAGGTGTGTAACCAAACCGAACCAAGAGGAACTCGCTCCAAGTTTACAAACTCATCAACTGATTCGGACCAAAGCAAACAAACTATAGGTGTGAAAACACCATAAAATACAAATAGTCATGTGATCCATTGTTAAATAATCACTTTACCATCACCACAATATACCTAAATCTAGAATTTGATCTTTGTCTTAACCTTTGACTCAGATCCTAACCTTAAACTCCTTAATCTTATTCCAACTGTAAAGTGCTCACTTTGGATAGAAACAGCGGGGAAGTCCTTCAAGCAAAGTACTTCATCTCATTTACTCTATGAGGTAATTTTGTGGTCATTTTGGTATTACAGGCACATACCCATTCCCAGTCTGCAAAAGTGGACAGATAACAAGGCCTAATGACATGTTGAAGATATGGGTAGCAGTTTACATCCTGCCCAGACTGTGACCCTACATCTGGACGGAATTATTTCATCAGGACATTTTTAAGGGCAAAGCTGTCACCTCCTGTCGTGTGAAGTGAGGATGGTGGACCCAAATGCAGAGAGCAGGCGAAGGAGTATGAGCACGAGGATTTATTAAACACAAAAAACAGGAGCAAACCAAAGGCGGTCCAAAAATGGAGCAGGCAGAAAACAACAGAACAGGCTAAACGACGAGCTGACAGGAACAAAACCAGACACAAACACTAACATACATACAAACTGCCGGCACCAGGACACAAAATGATCTGACAAAAGACAAGGGGAAGACAAAGACTAAATACACAGGGTAACGAGGAAACAAGAGGCAGGTGACACAAGGGCTGGGAAACAGGTGGAAAACATCAGGTAATCACACAGGCGGGAAAACACAAAGTAAAGCTAAACAAGACAAGACAGAACAGATTATCAAAGTAAAACAGGAAACAAGCAAAATACAGAACAGACACGGACTACAAAAATAAAATACACACCACCCATAACACCTCCTGCCTCAGAGACAGAGGATATTACATTGGAGATAAGATGCTCCTTTCACCTTCTTTCCTGTGGAATCTGGGTCAGCTTCAGCTGCCGTATATCTGTGACTGGCACATTTCTTCCATTTGTCCCTTCAGTATTAAGGTTTCACATCTCCTTCTGTCTCATCACAGTGAAGGAAGAGGGTGTTGGATGCTGCACTTTACACCAGGCTGTCTTAGACTAGCTGTAATTGTCTCCTGAAGGCCAATATGGCTTTCTTCCATGAATAAGAACGTGCAGTCTACACAGCAGGAAGCATTTACTGTAAAAATAAAAAAGGAATGGTGGTTTAAAAACAATAATGGTTAAATAGAAGATAAATGCTGGTCTACAGCATGTGGTCCATTGAAAGTACAATCACCTTAATGCCACTTAAAGTCGGGATGAAATTAAAAATGCCTTTTAAACCCTTTTAAATCAAGTCCCCGGTCATGTCGTGTACCTATTTAACAATATATGGCAAAAAAATCACAAAAAATCAATTTCTTTGTATTTGTTATAGCCTTGATAGTGTTTGACACAATCTGTCCCTTGACAAACATCGGCATGCAATCTCCAGCAATAACCCTACTGTACCTTCCTGGACTGTGTAAAGTATGGGGGGGAAGAGAGGTAATTGCTATGGTTATAACCAGAAACCTGACGTGAAATGAGGCTAGATTATTCGTGTCCTTGCCAGCTTCCTGTGCCTAAAATTCCTTTGCACTTCAGTACGCTGCCATCATTAGTGTTTGATTGCAAATGATTCATCATTCAGTCATTAGCCCCAGTACATAACCTTCTCTTTTTTCTCCATCAAGAGGAAATTGTCTGGTATTGTCATATTACCTTGATCATTGGAAAAACACACAACTCATACAGCCTGGGTTTAGATCTGCGTGACATCCTTAAATCATCAATGAAACATCAGCTTGTATTTTCTGTCATATCTACAATGGTATAATGTTGGATTTTCATGTTAAACTTTGCCAAAAATAATGAGGTAAATTCTCCCCAATTCCTGGTCACATTACTCCTAAACATTCCTGGTTATGTGGTATTTGGTTAAAAGCTTTTATCTGCGATTATTGACTGTAGAAAGTGCTACTCTATTAGTGTCTACTGCTAACTATAGTAGCTACATGCTAACGGCAGTAAACATAGTCATCTTGGCTGCCAATTTTTTAAATTCTCCCCAATTTTGGGTCACATTCCTGCTGAAACATGTCCGATTGGGTAGTGTTTGGTTCAGAAGCCATTTTGATGGTAGAAAGTGCTACTTCGTTCCACAAAAATCTAACATTAGCCTAGTGCTAAATGTCAAGTAGCTGCATGCTAATTCAGATAGCAGTAATCTTGGTGGCCAATGCTGGTCATTTCTCCCCAATTTCGAGGTTGAATTACTACTGGGACATGTCCAGTTGTGTAGTATTTGGTTAAGAAGCCTTTATTGCTCAGATTCCAGGAACAATCAGAGCAGACTGGGCTTTGTCGGGAGGGGGATTAAAGAGAGAGGTGCAGCAGCCATGGGCAGTATGAGAAAAATAAAGTGTTTGTAGTATTATCCTGAAAATGCTATATGTTGCCCTTTGAAAAATCAATTTGAAGTCTTTTTTTTGGTGGAAGGAGACAAAACAGCCACTTTTAAATGCCGTCATTTTTAGCATCGAGGCTTCCAAATGTGGCAGGGTTGGTGCACGGAGGTTTGTACTTTCAAGTCATTTTCGGAAGCGATTTCACTGGCAATTTCACAGGTAATGTGCTGTGTATCCTGTGAATCCTTGTCCATTCCCCCAACACTGCCTGCAGCACACGGCTTAAGAATTACACATTTTAATGAGGTGCGTAATGAGCTCATAAACATGAGCCATCTCGTCCCAACTCCTTTCTTTTGTGGCTTTGAAAAGGTCATCCTACTGTACACATCTACAACATCATCCTCATCATCAGGATATTCTCTAATCAGTCATAACATTACCATTCCTCCCTATCTATCTTATTGTGGGCTGAACACTCACCCCTTCACCAAATAGCTCACATCACTCTCTGAGCACTGAATCACATTCCCTCCTCTGTCTGCCTCCTCCACTCTCGCTGATATGCCCCTTAAACTAAAGCATGTTAGTTGATGAAACAGCCATTCTCTCTCCTGAGCTCTTACTGTTCCAGTCTCAAGCACATTATCATTCTAGGCTTGCAAAATGATGCTCGAGGGGGTGTTCAATTAGGACGCCAAAGCGGCAAAACGTCACTTACAGTACTGGTGTTAGAATTTGAACTTTTTTCAGTTGCATATCCATCTATCCAGGCCAGTATTTATTTATATATATATATATATATATATATATATATATATATATATATATATATATATATATATATATATAAATACTGGCCTGATGCAGTCATATTACAATTTAATGGACAAGGTAGCTCTGGGATTTAAATGTGTTTAACCCTTAGATATGTCATTGAGTACCTTTACATGCACACTAATATTCCACTATTCATCAGAATATGGCAATTTTCCGAATTTGATACGGGTCATGTCAACAGCATATTCTGTTTGGATATTCAGAAAAAGGCCTTTTTCCTTAATTTAGAATTTTTCTATCAAGACCTGGGATATGCCGGTATTATTTGGGTTTTAGAGGCATTCTTTGGACCGATACAGCACATTCGGAATATGTGTTCCAATTGGGGTTTTTACCGCAGTTAGGGACAGTTTACAGCTTCTTGCCTGTTTACAGTTCACCGTCAGCTCTGTGCGTTGCTATGGTCGTTGTACGAAAACCAACCAGCCAGATAGCAGAACTGCGGTAGAGATGCATGCACAAAAGAAAAGTCCACATCTCTGGTCTGAGGAAGAAACACACCTACTTTATGAACATTATGAAAGACGAGCGGTGATGCTAGTGACAACTGGAGTGTGGTCCGCAGTAAATATTATATGTACCTGATATAAATAACTGATAAGGATGAAAGGATGAAATATGCTTATGGGTCGCATTTTTACCCACTTCTACTGTAGGACGTGAAGTTACAGATACAAAATCTTTATTTTCTGAAACACTAAATAAGGTAAGTAAAAAATGTGCAATGCAACATGCAAACATATTCTTGAGGAATATGTGGAATATGACATGCTAAAATGTTTTTTTTTTCTCCTGGTTGTTGTTTTTTTAATTATGAGGAAAAAGTGAGATATCACAAAGAAAGTCCGTATTGAATGCATGACAAAACCCTACCTACAGGATGTAATAAACTCTCCCATTGTAATCCTGAAACATGTTCCCCACCTTATTGATGCAGCCAGTGAATCGTCAAGCAGAAGCTTTTCACAGCTATTATAGAACTCATATGTGCTGTGCTAGATCTATTATGTTTTCATCCTGCAGGTAATGGGATTTTTGTCTGTTATCCTTTTTTTCCTCTGCAATATAATATGGCAGTTTTAAGTTTTGCACAGCACGACGTTCATAAGAAACTGTAAGCATGCCTTACATTTTTACCTCCCATTAACCTTAACCTTACATTTTTTATAGTCAATAATATTTCTTCACTCCGATTTTTTCTTTTTATAATTTAAAAGAAATTTAAAGTATTTATGAACAAAGAAAAAAATGCATTTTTATAGAAATAGTTGTGTGCATGTCAGCAGCTTTACTCTCTAGAGCATGTATAAGGTGTACACTTTAGGATCAACTCCCACTGGAGTTGCACAAGCTCCAAATGTATTTATGGTATGTGTCCGCAGGCAAGCGTCATTTCCCCACTTCCCATTAATTTTCTATGTGAGCAGCAAGGCAATGCATTCTGGTAGCGTCTCGGCAGCTTTCGAGAAGCGGGGCATCGAGTTTCCTGCTCCTCATTTGCATAAAGTTGAATCCAGGCTACTTTATGCAAATGCTATGATTAAAGGTATTAGTTACCATAAGTAACCTTTGCTTATGAAGCAGTAGGTCTGCAGGGGCCAGGATCAGCAGTGTTTTGGAAAAAAAAATTCAAAATCACAGTTATACCTCTCTGTCTTCTCACGGAACATGGTGGATGGACCGTACAGTTGAGAGGCCAACATTAGTAAAATTGTCTTCATTAAACCATTTTATAAATAGTCCCATTGTGTGGAACGTGTTCATATTAATGTTCCTATTTCAGCTGCAACCAATACATCCATTACACTCCTCAAGCATTTGAATTATGGATAGTCAGGAAATGACTACATTTATATTGGGCACAGAGGAGCTGAATCGCCTCTGTGGTGTCGCATTGTATTTGTCTATCAAATTTTTGCAGGTATCAGGAGAATTTTGTGACTAATTAAATTATTGTGTATAAACTGCTATCATTACAGCTAATAGTGCTACAACCACTATTACCAGTACTACTACAGTATATTGCTACTAAATTACAAAAATACTGCAAAAATATGTAAAACACAGAACAAAAATACAGTGCAAAAAATGATTATGAATATGTATCATCATTAATTATGATATATCTTTAAGAGAAATATATCTTTTATCAATCTTCACAGAACTTTTTCACTTTTTATGTGAACTGAGTGCAACTATATGAAGTGTCTGAAAAAAGTGCTCTGTTATTCCTGTATTTTTACAAGCCGTTTTTCATTTACTATTTGTACTTGTACCTACAAACAGTAATGCACAATTACATTTGTATATAAACCACAATCGTGAGACAGGACATACAGGGCTGAAGTCCGGTGACGCAATATAAAGAGGACAAAGTCCGCAGCAGGGAGGAGGTCGAGGTGGGTTCGATGGGTCAAACAAACTGGACTTCCTCCTAGGAGGCCACTGTTCGTGTCACGTGTGAAAGCTATAAACTTACTTTTACGTAACGTGACAAACGTACGCATTTTAACCCAAATCACAATATTTTCCTAAACCTAACCAAGTAGTTTTGTTGCCTGAACAGGTTCTGCACTGCAGGGGCTTTCGCAGGCACACTGATCACTCGTGTTGCTGCAAAAAAAGTGTGCACAACTTTTTCAACTTTTATGATCAGTTGTATGAGCATACGTTGATTTTAATGATATCAGGTCACCCCTAACCCTATTTTTCTCCATTGATTACTTTTCCTTTTATAATTTAAGTACATTTTCCTTGTGATACTTACATACTTTTACTTAAAGTGACTATATGTAACTTTTAAATGTTTCTGAAACTGTGTCATTTTTCATCTGATGATCAAAAAATTACCTGTAACAGCCAACAAGACTAACAGCGAAAAGAACACTATTTTTATATAGTTTGTATTAATGCCTTTGCCCGGGTCCGATTTTTCCCGCGCAGTCACAGAATGATTTGCGGCAGGTAGATGGCAATACAGTAACAATCTGACGGGTCACAGATTTCTGTGTAACACTGGAAAAGCCAGTGTTAGCGTATCCAGCCAGCTGAGCCAGGTAAAAAGAAGCAGGAGATTTCTTTATATAGTCCTAATTGTATTTTAATGTTATTTTAGAAGTTATTTGCTGTAGTTATGGCTGATACTGGGGCAGGACCATCACAGGAAAGAAGGAAATTAAACGGAAAACAACTAAAAGCTAAAAGGGAAAGTGAAAGACGACGGGCGAAACTGAGTCAATCTCAGACAGGCTTTCAACAGATGGAGACAATTACGGGATTGTAAATTATTCAAAAACGCCCCCAAATTGGCCCTCAGGTATGTAATATGTCTATTTCATTCATTAAATTACTTTGCAATGTGGATGTACGCCAGTAGCCGACATTAAATTACATCCCCCTTCCAGACGTTTTATTCCTTTCAGTCCCTGTTTGTGTTGGCCCACTATCTTCTTCCCCCTTGTCCCCCTGTAGCTGTGTAAAGCATCCTTGGGTTTCATGAAATGCGCTATATTAATCTAAGTTATTACGTTGGTTGCTACAACAAACTCTTAATGCTTTGGCTTGTGACACAGTGACAGTGATAACCGATTTAGCTCATGAGACATCCAAAGTAGGCTAATTTACCATATGCAACACTTGAAATGTAACGATGCATCTGCAACGTATTCTCTTAATGTAAATGAATGATTTTCGTTCCAAGCAAAACATTCATCTCGACGATATGACCTCCCATTAACACTAACTCAGTAATCTACACTGGGCAATACAGCACCGTAAAGAAAACCCCTTTACAACAGCTGGTGAGGTAAAAACACTACCGCTTGTGTCCAAAGTGGCCGCTAGAATCAACACAAACTGAAAGTTACATATAGCCACTTTAAAGGAGAACTCCGGGCAATTTTTACGTTAATCTTGATCGCTATATTTTTTGAGTACTGTCTATAGCAAAAACCACGAGGCGAATTGGTGCTAGCAACATGGAGCTTCTGTAGCTAATGCCCAGAGCTCCCGTTAGCTAAAACTGCAGTTATGGGGGCATAAGCTAAAGAGTGCCTTTGTGCCTCTTAACAGACTCAAAATGCTATTAAAATGTCTGTGCAACATGAACAGGGCCCTTACATGACAACAAGATGCGTTTAGCAACTTAGCCATTGTTGAAATTCACATACCCTGTTAGCTGCTAGCTGCCGTCTGGGATGAGTGAGTGTGTTTAGCCAGGCTCCGGTAATAATCATCACGCTGCAGTCCCATGTGTATTTGTAACATAAATATCCATTTAGTTTGCAATCCATCTGGCGTTGGTGAGTAGGAGTCTTGTCCGTGTCGATCGTTGTGGTTTCCTTAGCCGGACTAGCATGCCCGGCCGGCGTCCCTGCCTCTGCTTCCTCCCCGCCCTCCTGGCTTCACGCAACCGACAACAATCCAACGAGCGCCCGCTGGTCTGGTGGATGTCTTCCAGAAGACCGTTCAAGCCTTCGCCGCGAAAAATTGTAGTTTATTTCCCCCTCAAAAATAGGTAATTGAGCACTGTAGTGGTTATGACCATATTAGTGACTATGCTACATGGAAACGGACCAAATTATGTTTGGGTCCTGTACAGTAAAATAGTGTTTTAGACGGCTAGCTGTAGTATCACTAAGTCCCGTGGGAATTCATGGATATTTATGTTACAAATACACACGGGACGAGCCTGGCTGAACACACTCACTCATCCGAGACGGCAGCTAGCAGCTAACAGGGTATGTGAATTTCAACAATGGCTAAGTTGCTAAACGCATCTTGTTGTCATGTAAGGGCCCTGTTCATGTTGCACAGACATTTTAATAGCATTTTGAGTCTGTTAAGAGGCACAAAGGCACTCTTTAGCTTATGCCCCCATAACTGCCGTTTTAGCTAACGGGAGCTCTGGGCATTAGCTACAGAAGCTCCATGTTGCTAGCACCAATTCGGCTCGTGGTTTTTGCTATAGACAGTACTCAAAGAAGTATAGCGATCAAGATTAACGTAAAAATTGCCCGGAGTTCTCCTTCAAGTAATATTTTTAATGCAGGACTTTTACTTCTACGAGAGTATTTTTACAGTGTGTTATTAGTCATTTTAACTGAAAACTTCTTGCACCACTGCAAATCGTATGATATCCTACGCAATTACTGTGACAGCTGGCTGGTCACATGACGATAGGTCACGTGACAGTTAAGTTTAGCAGTCTTTACAGTTAAAATTGTGTTTGTCTGCTGCTGCAGTTGAGTTTAGCTGACAAAAGGTGTCCTGCGCTGTAGACAGTTACGTTTAGTCACCAAAACCACTAGTTAAGATAAGGAAAAAGATTGTGGTTTGGGTCAAAACACCAGTCCCCTTAAGTAGTACTCCTGGGACATAAACACCTGTTTCCTGGGTGAAAGTCTTGTGTTTTTACCTTTACTTCTTCCGCGACACAAACTCCCCTCGCCTGCTTGAAAGCCCTGTGTTTTGGGACCCCTCCGTCCACCCCGACCTCCTCCCTAAACAGATCTTAGCGCTCTTACACAGCGGCAGTCAATGTTGTGCATACAGTAATAAATATGTG
Source organism: Sander lucioperca (assembly GCF_008315115.2). Classification (NCBI taxonomy): domain Eukaryota; kingdom Metazoa; phylum Chordata; class Actinopteri; order Perciformes; family Percidae; genus Sander; species Sander lucioperca. The sequence continues at coordinate 26,177,245 of NC_050192.1, read as the reverse complement.
GAATACACACAAATTACAGTGCATTACTTTTGGTAGCTATATGTACAAATGGTTCATGAGAACAGCCTGTATTTACGCTCACCCGAAGATAATTCATGACATCATTAGGGTTATTTGTGTAATATCGCTGAAGTGTACCTTTTTAAGCCAATAAATAAATAAAGGCAATACATGAAATGAGGGTTAGGGTTGCATTGAAATTATGTGTCATTTCTACAACAAATTTGATATATTGTTGCAGTCATTATCATCATTCAAATTATAATATTCAGTGGAGTGAACACTTCCCTCCTAGCTGCTAACTGGTAAGGAGACACAAGCAGCTAGTTCTCTACTTGACTGACAACACCAGCAGCACTCCAATTGTCACTTTCTTGACCCGTGAGAAGCACCTTGTCAGGAAGAGAGGCGAGGGACGGTTAAATTACTCCCAGTGGGATCCATACTGACGTCGTTATTCACCACCTGCTATTGGCCTGCTGCCTCTGAAAGCATGACGCTGTTGTAACAGCCTAATCGTGTCTCACTGCCATTACAACACTGTGAAATTAGTGTACATTCATATCAAATGTCTTTTCAGTCTGAGAAGTACTGATCAACTAGTACACATGAAATAGGGTTTTAGCCATTAGCATGGGCGTAAATTTCATTTAACAGTTGTGGGGGACAATAAATAGAAAATTTCTATAGAGCAATTTTTTAAGGGGACACAAATAATACAGCCAAATTGTACTTGTAGAGGATATGTGTAGTTGTGGAACTCCAGGAAGTAAGCTTTTTTATTCACTTCAAACATTGGATGAAGTGACTCTTTTCTCTAATACGTATAATGTTGTACTGAGAACTGAGCCCCTAGAAGGCAAACTAGCTAGCTTACTAATAGCCAGCCACTAAATTAGTCAAATTTAACAACTTAATATTTCATTCACATGCTCTTGTCACAGCATAGAAAAGCACAGTGCTCTCGCCAGATGAGTGACAACTTAGTTTGGCTCATTTTCTGTAGGCAGTGAAAGCATGTTGGGTGGAATTAGCAACTAGCTATCCAACAAGCTACCAAACAAGCTATGTAACGTTATAATCATAGCGAACTCATGACAAATTTATTAATGACTCAGCATCATCAGTATTACAGAAAAGGACCCCCCCCCCGTGTGCGTTTTCCGCCTATGGCCATTAGCCACTAGCCATTGAAAAGGCTTGTAAGAGGATTTTTGAAAATGCTACTTGCTGACTCACTAAGAGCTTATCTGTCATCCTAAAATCCTTCTGATGTAACACTACTTTTTCATTTCATTTTTCATCCAAACTGCCTTTTTTTCATTTGAGCTTAAGAGTAATACCAACAAATAAATGAACAGATTCTGCAGAGAGGAGTAAAATAGATACTGCACAAGTCAAATAACATTTCGTGTAGAGATAAAAGAACACACTCATCCTCCAAATTGAAACATTTTATTTCATACCTGCAAATATCAGTCATTGTAGCTTTAAGTAATTAAATTTAAGTTTATATTCAGACAGTGCGAGCATGGTCATAGGAAACTTTAACAAGACTTTTGGCCCCTTGGGAATGATTCCACCCACCTATAAAACAATCAAACAAAGGGAGGACAGAGGAATGTGGGTCACGGTGGGCTCGGAGCAAACTAGCAACCGTCCTGATTTCTGTGACACTAATCTTGGCTGACTGGAGCCTCATCGTCGAGCCCAAACCCCCTCCTACTGCCTGAACTGATAAGGATCAATTCCATTGTGAATCTGCTGTTTGTAAAGCTGTGGGTCGGTGAAACAAGTAGGTGAGCAGAGACGAACAAGGATCAGGTTGACAAGTGTCCAGCTGGCTCAAGTGTCAATCCTCACACCCCTTTGGAGAACTGTGGACTGAATTGTCAACAAGTACTACTTTTTTAATATATATTTGCTTCCTTCCCAATAAAATGAAGGTACATGGAATGTTGTATGTGGTCTCACAGCATTGAAAAATGGCTTTTTAAAAAGTCAAACGCAACATATGTCCCTGTTACCCTACAGTAGGTCAGTGTTTCCAGAATTTTTTTTAAGTATTGTCAGCCTTGTCACTTCAGCCTTTTATTGTCCAGCTACGTACCCCCCACCCCTGCACTCTTATATAAATTATTTTATTCACATACCCCTTACGTCACTTTGCGTACCCCTGGGGGTACACATACTCCAGTTTGGGAACCTATGCCCTAGTTTTTAAATATGGGTTTGCGTACCCCTAGGGGTAATTTGGATTACTGCACAGGGTACGTGAGATTTAAAAAAACATTTTTTTAACTCTGCTAACTCTGTTTGTCTGTTATTTGGTGCTAAGCAGACAGCGTTCACTGGGTTTATTAGTGCTTTTCAAAGAATGTAGTCGCGGTTGCCTTTTAAATTATCCTGCCGACATAATGCACCCCCAGATTGGCTGCCGCTCACATTGCAATTTAACAAGTAGAACTATTCAGAGGTTATTGGGCCCGTCCAGTTTAACTTTACATACTGTTGTGTTGATGTAGTTTACTATCAAAACGTTCGCTTTCGACTATTAAACGAACAGCTCCACTAAAAACGTCACCGCGGTGGGTCCGTTCTAAGTGTAGACCTGTTGTAGATGTTAAGTGCCCTATAGTTCCTCAAAAAATACAGTTCAATCACACCTGAAAATTTGTAAACTTTGAGTGACCCCCTTTCACATTACATGTAGTTTGATTTATTGTTAGCAAAAAAATGTATTAATGCAGCTTCAAATGTAATTCTTAGTGTTATGAGCAACACACACAAAATTCCATTCAACTCCATTGTATTGATGTGGAGACAGAAATCTCAAAAGATTGATAATCCCAAAACCCTAAGCAAATAAAACTCTGCATGGCTAGATAATTATGGGTAAGGGAAGGATATTTTTGTAACTTGAGTGTATGACCCCTTAAAGAGAATTACACCACTTTGGAGTTAATTAAATGTATTTTTGTCAGACTAAACACAAGTCTGCTTTTCTTATGGCAAAATTAACATTTTGTAAGTTTCCACCTCAAAGCAACACGGCAGGCTACTCCGTCTGTTCTCACTTCATAGTGTTTCTTTGCTTTTGATAAAGGAACTCTCACAAGATTATAATTGATTCACATAATTCGAAGAGGGTGTGTAGCAGACAGCGTGATCTGCAAAACATCAAAGTTCAGATAATTTCACACATATTACCGACATGTTTAAAAAAATATCCACAGTACGAGACAGGTGGTTGAAAATTACAAAGGGTCACTGTGATGGCAGTATTCACAAAACATATAGAGTATAATGACCATCAATGCCTCTAGCAGCTTATCAAATCAGGTGTGAATATTCCTCTCAGCCAATTTAAAACACCACCTACATTTATATGATCTTTGTGATCCCTGCAATAACAATTTCCTGCGGTAACAGTGAGATTTCCATATGAACTCTTAATGTAAAAAAAAGACACCACTTACATTCGAGACATATTTGAAATTCTGCCTACAAAAAGGACTGAATTTTCTGCTTCAGACCAAACACCAGAACCCTACAATGCATAACTACTTCACAAGAATCCAAGTACACTACTTCACATGAAATGGATTTTCTCATCATGTACTGAAACAAGACAGTGAAAACAAAACACTTGGATCAGACTGTCAGAATACAGGAATGTGCAAAAGGTTGTTTTCTTGCTATGCCATGTGAGCAGGGTCTGAAAGGGTCAGTCCCACTGTCCTACTTCCATTCTTGAGAATTCCCTCAGTGGTAACATGACCCAAATGCATTGCTGGTGTTTTTGGAATACCAATATCAGAGTCCTCTGCCTGAGGCTCTAAGAAAGCCACCCTTTTTCCATTTGACCGCAGTTGTCCTGACTCTACCTCTCTGGGGTCTGAACAGAGGATGAAGGCTCGTCCGCCGCACCCTCTCGATCCCCGGTTTTCCCGGCATCGACAGGGAGTGAGGTAGAGGTAGAGCAGCACCAGTATGATGCTGACCACACAGGAAGCCAGGGTGGTGAATGCTGTGTTGAAATGCTCGGCACCGCTTCTGTCTGCCAAGCCGCTGGTGGAGGCCTTGCTTAAGTTTCCGACCACCACACTGACTTCTGGAGACTCGTTGGGGTCATAGTGGCGCCCACGGGCAACTACGCACCCATACATACCAGAATCTTCCATCAGGGCTCCTTGGATTTCAAGGGTGCCATTGGGTAAAACTGTTAGGTGGGCACTTGCATCATTGGTTGATGAATTCAATACAGTCTTGGGGGTAATCCACAACCAATCCAACCCCTCCTGGGCTGGAGAGGCAAACCCTGGGCATGGCACTCTTAGCCATTTACCAGGCTCTACTTGGTAAGTCTGTGCCTCAAGGGGGATATCTGAAACTACCTCCTGGCTACATTCAGACCATGGTTCTGAATTGTCTCTACATGGATATTCACCTTTGAATTCCACCAGGGGACGATACTGTTTCCACATCCAGTACTCCTGCAAGGCGAGTAAAGCACAGTCGCAGACCAAAGGGTTTTCCTGCAAATAAATTCCACCTTGCTGGGTGAGAGATAGCAGGCTCTGGACGGGTACCTTGGAGAGCATGTTGTAGGACAGATCGAGAAAGGTCAGATTACGAGGCCCTCCAGGTTCCCAATAAAGCCCCAGGGGGAAAGCCGTCAGTCTGTTCCCAGAGAGGTAAAGCCTCTGCAGGCTGTAAAGATCGCTGAAAGCCCCTGGGTTCATCTGGATGATCTGGTTTCCAAACAGCAACAGCTCTTTCAGTTCCTTCAACCCAGTAAAGATGGATGAGTTCAGCACTGTTAGTCGGTTGGAAGAAAGGTCCAGGTGGAGGAGATGTGGCGTCGCATTGAAGGCATTAACCTCAATTTGGCTTATTGAGTTTCGGCTGAGAACCAGTGTAGCAAGCCGGTCGAACGGTCGGGAAATCCAGTCCATGGACAGGTCAGTAAGGACATTGTGGCTTAGGTCCAACCGTGTGGCATAGCTTGGGAGATCAGAGGGCAGCGCAGACAGATTGCACCCGCTGCAGGAAATTATATCACTGGCACAAAGGCAGCAGGGTGGGCAAGTGGCCACAGAGGGAGGGACGCCAAGACACAGGAAGAGCAGCAAAGCTGCAAAGGCAGGGTTCCAACAGCTGCCTCCAACACTGGTCCTGCCTAAAAGCTGTAAGGCGATGGGACGCATCCTGGTGTTCCCTCAGAATGGGGTCTCAGGTTACTGTCTCACTGGGTGTACACATGTCAGGTTTACAAGCCTCTGATAGTGAACTGAAAAGAGACACAGAGAGAGGAAACAAGAAAGAGGGAACATGGAAATGAATCTTTTAGAATTTGGTCAATACTTGATTCTGATTGGTCAATTATGGCAGACTGGAGGACCATTTTTAAGTCAATAAAATCAGTTTTAAATCAATATTTTGATTTCTTTCGTAAGTAGCCTTGTAATAAGTGGCTTCGCATCAGGGTCCTGCATCACCCTGTCGGGGTTCAATTCGCAATAATGACCCGCTCGCTCTCCTTTACTTAAACTAGTTCTAGAAATAATCTTGCACTGTTGGCACTAAACAAAGTTCTTACCTGTGAAGGCTCATGCATGCCTCAAATTTCTTGTAGACAGGTGCGTAGGAGGAAATGTCCAAAGGCAAGAGAGGAGAGAATTCCTGCATACTGTACTTTTGCTTGCAATAAACTTCATTGCAAAATATGTTTCGGTCCTCCTACCTTCATCAGGTAAAGCAATATATGACAATATTGTCATTACGGAAGAGATGATTTTAGATATGGTTTTATCTTTAACTGTGTTGTTCAATGTTTGTATATAAATGTATGTGGTTGCTGTCCATTATAGATTGTGGAATGTCCACCTTTGTTGGTGTGAAGTGCCTTCTAGTAGATTAAATCAGAGCTCTTCAACAAGGGGTCCATGACCCTAAGGGGGTCCTTAGAGTTAGTGCAGGGGGGCTGCCAAATTATGTTAAAAAAAAACATTTTCAAAAGTTAAAATGTCTGAAAATATACATTAATATGAATTCAACATATTCATAGCAAAGATAAATTGGCCTATCTGTGAAAAAACACATTTAATTTACACATAGACTATAAGCTTACTATAGGTAAGGTAGCCATACAGTTAACCTTAAGGATTCACTGTGCCTTCCACATGTATGTTTAACATTAAAACATTATGTATAAATAACATTTTGATATCCATTCATTTTCATCCATCTGGCCCAGTTCACTATGCAATATATTATATATTGCGGTATATACAATATATTTAGTAGGGGTCCCTACTCCATCTCTCTTTCAGCTTAGGCGTCCTTGGCCTAAAAAACATTAGAAGACCCCTGGACTAAATGTACATAGACTGTGGTCCCTGATTGGCCTCATCTGAAGAGGTGATAACTATATCTGTCTAGAATGTTCTTTGTTCCTCTGCTTTTACCGGATGAAGGACCAAAACGTATTTCTGAATAGAGTATATACATACCTATTTGTTTTTTTCTGTAATAATATGATACTGTAAAGTAGGATAAGCATTATAGGATAGGAGTGTGGTTCAATTAAATGTTCAAACGGCTTGCCATATGCTTCTGCCTCACACTCTTCTTCTCAAACTCATCCTTTTTTTTGTTCTTTGATGGCATCTGATTAATTTATCTATGTTTGTGTGTTTTTTTTGCTTATGTTCGAGATGCATTTAAAAAAAAAAAGTGTGCAGGAATTCTCTCTTCTCTTGACTAAACAAAGTTCCAAATGAGCTTTTAACAGTCACATAAAGCAAAATTAAACAAAGTAAACAAAATAAACATTATCATGAGCAACAAAAAAAAAAGGCAGCAAGATAAACAGTAAGGGCACGCAGAAGGAATATATGAGAGCATAGTAATACAGGTAAGGGAACGCTAAACATAAATTGTAATCCACATTAAATAATCATCTGCACACAGTAACTGTTTGTATGTCTATCTATCACCTGGGTTGCTCCTGCAATATTTATAGTATAATTCAATTACACAACTCTATTATTTAAAATCTCCATATGCAGCTGTTTTCCCTGTCAAACTGTTCTCATAATAATCATTTAAAAATGTGCTGCCATAAGCCCAGCAAATTAATAGTAACAAGCCAAGTCTAGGTGCCACTATTAATAAATCAACAGAACATCAACCGGCAACCGTTTTACATAATCGATTAATCATTTCAGTCATTTTTAATTATACCAATCCTAATACCAGTCGTTCTGGGGTTGCAGCATCTCTAGTAGCTCAAACGATCAATTAATTAATCAAGAAAATAATTAGAAAATGAATCCACTGAAAATAAATGTTAGTTACAACCCTAAGTGACTGTGTAACAGAAGTGAGACCATAAAACAAAAAAATAGCAGAAATAGTGGCTAAAAGATAAAAGACTGCTACAGACTGAGTGAGAAATGTAGGAAAGTGGTTGTGGATGAAAGATGAACTCTTCTACAATATTAGTATTAGCCCACTCTGTCCTTCTCTGTTCTATTCCCACACAGAATCTGGCTCAGAAAGGGCGAGAACAACCCGTATTTGACGACTATTGCGGAACCAAAACAAACAGTATTTAAACGCAGCCGAGGGCTCACCTTTACGCCCACACTGCTGCCTATTCAAATCATCTTCTCGTCTGCCTTCATATCCGCACGCGCTCTCCGGACGCGATGCAGGACCGCGTCCCGTATGCGAATCCTAAAAAAAACAAAAACATAAACAAAAATCCTAAAGGCAACTTCACCCTCCCCCTCCGCAAACGATCCAGTCAGAGTGCGAGGAGAAAGTGTTCACCTGCAGGTCGGGTTACATGCTGCTGTGCACTGCTGTGGGAGGGGTCGCCCTGCCTGAGAGTAAAAACGGAACACATCACCGGGCAATACACCAATAACATGAGAGAGGGGGGGGGGGGAGAAGAAGGGCAAGTATAGCCAAGAGGAGAGGGTGCAGCAGCAGCAGCATCAGCACCACTCACTCACATGTTTCTTTGAACCTCAAGTGAAACCACTTTTAAAATACTTCATTTAGTCATCCTTACAACAGTTTTTTTTACATATAGCTTCGGTGTAAAAGCTATTGAACTATTGAAACCAGATGGCAAGGTCATATAAAGGTGTTCATTGCACTTTCACACCTATTAAATATGAAAATCTATTGAAATGCAATAGAAACATCTGTTATATATACTTGAATGTGAATACATGCACACCGTATACCTGCAAATTGACAAAACAAAGTATTTACCAGATAGCAGATTAAAGCTGCACTAATCCCTATTTTGATATCAACAATGGATCAGATGACTACATGTAATGTGAAAGGGGTCGCTCGTTTGCAGTGAGACAACCCGAAAAAATTGATCACCTGACTCTGCAGTTCACTTCATTTCGTCGTTTGTACAAGCAGCTGGTTACGACCTATTATACGTTAATCGTGGCGGCGACATCTGGTGGCTGCAGTAATTATTACTGGAGTAAAGGAGGAAGTCAGCTGATGTAGTATAAAGAACCCCAATGTTCGCACAAACATACTTACGTACGTAAGTTAAGTTATGTAAGTAACGTAGTAACGTGACGTAGTAACGAAACATAAGGTAGTAACATGACATAAGGTAGTAACGTAACATAAGGTAGTAACGTAACGTAACGCAGTAACGTAACGCAGTAACGTAACGCAGTAACGTAACGCAGTAACGTAACGCAGTAACGTAACAGCAACGTAAGGTAGTAATCATGCTCTATGTCACGTACATAACTACATCACATACTTACGTATAAAAATTAAGTTACATAACAAACGTACTAATTTTAACCCAAATCACAATCTTTTCCTTAAAAAAACACTGACTTTCACCCAAGAGACCGCTGGTCGTGTCCAGTGTGAAACCAAAAGTCAACGTTGACTTATTTTAACTTAGGTACATGTAAGTTAACTTGTAAGCTACGACCTTTTCCTAATCCTAACCAAGTAGTTTTGTGGCCTAAACCTAACCAAACTGCGGCCGTTTCACAAGGTTACGTCCAGGTATGAGGACGTGTTGACCTGCTGCCACGAGTAGGGCCGCTAACTTAGGAAACACACAGAAATGAACCAGGAATACATTCTCAAAACACTCCCCCTGACTTCAGATAATATTAGCTTTAAATCCAGCAGATCCTCAGTGGTGTTTGGGTCATCTCTCATATTGTTTGACACTCTCAAACCCCTTTAATTGGTCCTGGAATTCTTACATTTTACAGAAACATCTGTTCATTCGTGTATACGGTCCATGTCAATTAAAAGGTTAAGTTATTATTTTTGTAAAAATAGAGGTAATAGAGGTAATGTGGCATGAGGCAAAGGCCAATTTGGTTTAATTAGACATAACATCATTGTAATTAAACGTCTGCGACCTTAAACATGTCTTTCTCATTTTCTCTAACAGAGCAACTGCTTCAGCGCTGCTGGGTTGCACTGCGCTGTTGAAGGTCTTTACAAGACTATGTGCCAGAAAAAAAAAGGATTGAGTTGTAGAAAGAAGTAAACACTGTTGAGCTTACAAACCTGCTTTTACTGTAAAAGAAGAGCAGCGTTTAAGGATTTGCTTGTTGAGGCAGAATATTTCAGACGGCGCAAAGCTGTGCAAAGGGTTTACATAATCCCCCTCATTTTTCAACATGGTGTTCATCCGTGTAGTGTTGGAATACAGAAGTTAGTCTGCTGCCTTATTTATTGCCTTAATGTGGCGACATTTGGGCCTAAGTGTTCCTTATTACTATGACATGAAGCTTTATTTTCATCTATATTTTTACTATATGTGCTTCAGGAGCTGTTTACCACTGCGTGTGGGTTTGTGTGTCAGTTTGCATCTAGCAAATGGTGTCTTTCATACCAGATGAAAGTATTCTTCAACCTAATCAGTTTCTCAAGGTTGTAAGCTGCGAGCTTGAAGCTCCGTTTGAAGCTGTTTTCTCTGCCGATATTGTGGATCCTCACATACACAGGCAGTTCATTAAAAAATCTATTGAATTCTCATTTCAGAAGATGAGTCAATTCCATTAGCTGAAAGATAACTGAGTATTAAGGCCTTGTTGTTTTATAATCCAGACTTCAGTCTAATCACAATGCACTCGTAATTATGAGCTTTGTGACAGTCAAGTGGCTGTACGTTTCCATGGTGCCGATCATCAGAGGGGAAGTCTTCCTTGGGATTTTGCCAGTGTCCATCTTCGCTCCAGGATCAAACAGTCATGCTATCTATAAATACATTTCAGTCCTTCACCTTGCTAGATTCAGATGGCCTGTAGCTTTTATATTCCTCCGCAAATCAGCATCCACCTGTGCCTGCTGGTCTTACCTGGCAGTTAGATGCATGTAATTGCCTCTATTTCCCATCCCAGGTGTTAAATAGTCACTGATTACATGGTTAAAAAACGAAAGCCAGCAGGGTTCTGAGTGCTGTCTGAGGACAAGGGTTGAAGAGCACTGGTCTGGATGGTTATTAGTTGAGCTGGATTTCAACAACCCATCTATCTGTCCATCCGCTGGCTCTAACCACTTATTAGTTTTCAGAGTGATGAGGAGACCATCCTATCATCCCAGCATGCATTGAGCAAAAGTCACGAGAAACATCCTGAACTGTAGAAAGTAAGTTTACAGTTTCAGAGGTATTGACAGTTACAGGCAGTGAAATAAAAACTGAAATTGCAGTTCTCTGAAGGTAGTTTTTTCCCCCATTTAAATCATTCTATCAAAATAGTGGCCTGTGTTTCAAGACACAAGTATTTAGCAATTTTAAGAAATGTTCAATGTTTTGGGAAATGCGGTTATTTACTTTCTTGCCAAAAACCTTAGCCTTAGCTTAGCACAAAGAATGGAAACCGCTAGCTTGGCTCCGTCCAAAAGGTAACAATGTCTGCTTTACCTACCAATAAAAAATAAAAATTTTAAATTTGTATTTAAAAATAAAATAGAAGGGTTTTATATATACTTTATTTAATCAGGAAATCAAATTTAGATCAAGATCTGATTTGCAAGTGAGACGTGAGTACAAAGTGAAATATCAAACAGAAATACAATCAAATGAAAATAAGAAAATATTTAAAATATCAAGAGAGTAAAGAGTAGTATGCAGGCATCAATGGAAAAAAAATAACATTATTTCATACAAATAAGTTAAGAATTACAAAAAATCTAATTAAAAAACCCATTTTGCAAAAACAGTAGAAAAGTGCATTCTAAAATGACATTGATGTCACAGTTCAAATTAATGAGGTCTCTAATCAGAATTTTGAATCAACCCAATGGTATCAGTGCATCCATTTTTTTTAGATTACTCTGTAAATTATTCCAGAGAAATGGGGGGAAATATCCAGTGGAGACTGCAGGAAGCCACTGCACCCAGACAATAGCCAGGCACATAACCCCACATAAACTGCAACTTGTTCTTTTTACACTCTGCACTGGATGACTCGCTTCAGAAGGGTTGAAAATCGGCAATTTTCCCTCTTTAGCGTTTAGCTTAGCGCAGCGCCATTGCAACCATATGCAACACTGGCTTGGTCCTCGTCATCCTCCCTGGATCCACCCTCTTGTCCAAAAATTGCCAAACTTGAGGCTTCAAAACGGCAGTCCACAAACCGATGAGTGACTTCACTGCCGCTGCTATGGTCTGGATACAGATGCATGACCGGGTCAAGCAGATAAGATCTGCTTGTTGCTTGGATCAGTGTAGGATTTAGAGGGAACTTAAAGGTAAGTTAGGTCAGGGTTAGGGAATGGTCTCACCTATCATAGGGCCTAGTAGATTTATAATGGCACAGGCCACCGAAGGGCCAAGTGGTAGGTCAAAACATCCTTTAACATTAATACTGGGCTTCCATAGGAATGCTCACCCAACCTTTGGCACATTTAACCAAATAGGGATTAGTAGCAGAAAGGTGTGACCATTAAAAACGACTTTTTTACGATTGGGGTTTAAACAAATGAACAGATTAAATTATGTGGATCTTAAAGCTGTGGTAGGCAGATTATTGTTTGCGTCGTTGGGCAAAAATTCTATAATAATCTCTCAGTATGTTGTAATTCAAGTGGTCTGAGAGACTTCTGAACCTCCTCTTGAATCTGTTCCTATTGGCTGCACGTATAGAGTAAAAATCCAATTAATTTTCTCCATTAGGATTTTCATTATTATATCTTTTAACTATGCAGGGTTGACTGACCACGAACTACGAACCACAAGTCTGTATGAAATCAACCTGTTTTTTTAAGAGAAACATGTTTTATTTGCAATGTCATGGAGAAGTATTACACTACCCACAATCCTAAGCGTAACAGCGACGTCTCTGAATGGTGGAGCTCGCTGTTACCATGGAAATGTTTACCGCGCCAGCGAACACGCTAAGCCAGGAACACGCTAAGCCAGGAACACGCTAAGCCAGGAACAGCTAGAGTGAACTGCTACCGTTGAAGTCTATGATCGTTTAGGTACACAGTCTTGTACCTTTGCCTTTTTTGCCGTTTCCAAACGGTTCTTTTGAGCCAAATCCAATGTTTTATGATCACGATTCATCTTCTAACTGGTTGGCTTGGTTCCAGGCTAAAAAAATCTCTATATAAGCATTTAATGAAACCTCAATGGAGCAATTGAATGGTGAAAATCACTTCCGGAACCAGAGACAGAGAGGGGAGAGAATAAGCTGCAGGAATTCAAATACAAACTTCAAATTCTAGATTTTTTTTTTTTTTTTTGGCTTTCTACCCACTGCAGCTTTAAGCAGATATGTATGGTTAAAAATGAGAAGTTTCAACCTCAAATGAGAAAAACAAATCTCTTGTGAATTCTTATCAATATGACTTTTTTACACCTGTTAGCCAGCTGCTGCACCACCATGCATGATGTAACACCCCTTGCATGTTTCAACTCTTTGTTCACTTTAGCACTCTCAGCTGCAGTGCCTATAGAGACCCTCTATGTTATGCCTGTGTGTTCATACACCAAACGCTCCTGTGTTGCACTAGAAACACTGGTGTTGACCACACATTCTCCCCTGTTCAAAAGCTGCCTACCACCTGTGTGTGTGTGTGTGTGTGTGTGTGCGCGCGTGCGTGCGAGTGAGTGTGGGTTTAAAAAAAATGCACATAGCGCCTTGCAGGACCCTTGTGACATCCAAAACAAGTGTTCAAACCCACATTTTCACTGTGAATAATAATAAAAAAGACATCAATTGCACTGCAGCACTGATGTTTTTGTTTTATCAGTAGTAGTACTATCATTTATTCATCCTAACCCTGACAATCATTAACCACACAAACCGCAGTGGCATGGAAACCACTACAGCAAGATGGTTTTCATGAGACCTTGGACCCTATTTAGGTACAAGGGGAAGTAGCCTATCATTTGAGTGTAACCTAAAACCAGTGTGTTCAAAATTCAACCCACCCGCAGTGTTGTTTACGGTATTTTCAGTCTCACCCTGTCTCGGTCTCGGTCTTGACTTGGTCTCAACCCCTCAAAGTCTCATTCTTGACTTGGTCTCAACCCCTCAAAGTCTCATTCTTGACTTGGTCTCAAACCCTCAAAGTCTCAGTCTTGATTCTGTCTCAACCCCTCAAAGTCTCTCTCTCGTCTCTGTCTCAATCCCTCAAAGTCTAGGTCTCAACCCCTCAAAGTCTCGGTCTTGTCTCTGTCTCAACCCCTCATAGTCTCGGTCTTGTCTCTGTCTCAACCCCTCAAAGTCTCGGTCTTGACTCGGTCTCAACCCCTCATAGTCTCGGTCTTGTCTAGGTCTCAACCCCTCATAGTCTCGGTCTTGTCTCTGTCTCAACCCCTCATAGTCTCGGTCTTGTCTCTGTCTCAACCCCTCATAGTCTCGGTCTTGTCTCTGTCTCAACCCCTCATAGTCTCGGTCTTGACTCGGTCTCAACCCCTCATAGTCTCGGTCTTGTCTCTGTCTCAACCCCTCATAGTCTCGGTCTTGACTCGGTCTCAACCCCTCAAAGTCTCGGTCTTGTCTCGGTCTTGATCTCGATACACTCTGGTCTTGGTGATGACTTGGTCTCGTTTTAGGTGGTTTTGACTACAACACTGCAAGCTGGCATTACCATCACTTTAGCTAGTGTTTTTAAATTGTAAAATGTCCCAAATAGCAAGCAAGGTTTTATTAGTTTAAAAAACTGAACAAAGAGCGCCTACTTCAGAAACTAATCCTCAACAGAACATCGAGGAGAAACAGCTGACAGCACCACCCGCAGTGTTTGACAAGTGCCCTCTGGAATATTCAGTGCAGACACAGCAATAGTAACAAAGATAAAACTAAATCAAGTGAACAAGAATCCCGTAGAATCTACAGGGGTGTCAAACTCAACTTCACTAAGGGCCACACTGGAAAAGGAGAATCGCATCAAGGGCCAGACATATAGAGTTTATTTTCATGCTTTTATTTTGTCAAATATCTTTGACTGTATTATTCCATGTCTCATATAGTCTTCTCACTTACAGTTTGGTCCACATAAAGCCTAAAAAAGGCAGCAAATAGTTCCTTAGAAAACTTAGAATTTAGCAAATCAAGCAAAACAAAGATTACATTTTAAAAGTCGACTCACAACAACCTGTTTTCCAGCTTTAATTTCGAAAACTCTCTGCTTCTGTGGAAATTTCTGGGAGTCCCAAAGTCGGCAAATCTACCAAATTCTGCTCTAAAGTGTCGTGTAGTTGCCTTTTGAAAAACAGTTTCCTGTCTTTTTGTTTTGGTGCACAACTAGGCGGGCCAACATTTATTGTGAACCTAAATTGATATGGGGGCCGGATCAAAACCTGCCAGGGACCGGGTTCGGCCCGCGGGCCTTGAGTTTGACACATGTGCTTCACATTTTCGCTGTGCAGTTTACATTCTCACTCTGAGTGATACTTGGATACTGGAATAATATAAAATGTCCACATCACCAGAGTACTGCAATGAAAATAACAAAGACTCCTCTGACTCATTAGGCTAATGAAGCGTAAGGAAAGAAATTGGAAGAAGAGCCGCTGCTGCTGCAGTATGTTAATGCATGTGACAGATTTAGCTCTTTGTGATTGCAGCCAACAATGTCGGCTTTTACTCTCTGTTTGATGTGAGCATGATTTCCGCAGAGAATAATGTCCAGCTCTGATCCCCTAGCCCGGCACCAATTCGAAAAATATTTCATCCTGAGCCCTTTGTTTTTTCATTTCAAAAAACTATTTTTCATTCAGCAGCTAAAAAAACTATAGGAACTGCAATCAGCTCAGGATTGGAAATCCTTTCCAATCTGACTGGATACATATTTATTTCTAAATATACAGAAGAGAGAAACATCCTTTAATTGGACTGAACCCATTGAAAGTCCCAAAACATACACATCTTCAAATAGTGTGGATTATTTAACTGTTTAACTATACTGATAGAATTTGGATTCAATCTTCTTCTTTTTTTGTCTTAAGAAGTTAAGACCCGACCTGTAAGACAAGTGGCCATACCTCCACTGAACTTATTGTAGAGAAACAGCGCTCTCAGGTGGACACATGTGGTAGTTCTACTCACTCACTGCTCATTTCATTGTGTCCTGTCCTGGACAAACTGGGAGACATATCTTCATGTTTGGTGTCTTTTACTCTGAAAAAGTACAGTATTTTTGGTAGGCTACTTGCACTTTCCAATTCATGCTCTCCACTACACTTGTCTGACAGTTTTAGTTACTTTTCAGATCACAATTTTCCATCTACCTTCCTTTCCAGTGAAAAGCATGTATCTCCAAATTTGGTTACTTTGAATTTGAATGTTTGTGATAAACATAAGACGTGTTCCTTTATGTGTTGAGAAAACTCGCCTACTTCTTAAGCTAAATAAAATGTTGAAAAATCCTCTTGGATCAGCTGGAAAATGCAGTGCCACAAAGCTGAAAACAGGGAACCATGAAAAGTGGACTTTTTATATGGTTCTCACAGGAAAGTGACACAACTAAGACTAAGAAAGTGGATCACATCCCTCCAGTTCTGAGGTCTTTACTGTCCAGATTTTACACTGCACCCTCAACAATCGCTGGTGGTTCAGATATTTTACAGATATTTTACAGTATTTCACAGTATATCATTCATCTGTACTACTTCACACTTGGCTTCCTGGGTACCCAATGAACTTTGGCATTTGGAATTTGGAGCAGTTTGGACAGCGTTGGATATTGTATATTGATAAACTGTGAATAAAACTAAACGGCCGCACAATAAAGGTTGAGGGGGAAAAAAACGCTGCCATAACGCTAACATCCCTTCTTCACATAAAAGCCCAGCCCAGCAACTTCGCTAAGCATTTGACTAAGAGGAAACTCACTTTTTGCAGACTAGATATTAAACATAAGCCAGACACTATATATCATATTGAGTTGCTGACAGTGGGGGTGCATATTAAGTGCTTTGGGACCTTCTGTAAGTGCTTTTGGGGTCCAATGGTTCTGGAGTAAGCCAAGCAGCAATACAGGAGGCCAAGCAATCGGCTTGTTCCAAACAGGCACGTTTTGAACAGGCACTGCTAGTATTGTACAAATTCCAAAAGGCAGCAAATGTTGGAAATCAGTTGAAGCTCCAAAAACCAGGAATGCTGTAATATGCAAACATGTCTTGCAACAAGTCTAAGTGCTGTTGTGCCAAAAATCAGAGTACAAAATGTGTTTTTTGATAGTGTTTTCCTCGTACTTTATGCTTGTTTGCCCTTTTCAGCATGGCCAAGAATATGTATGTGATCATCAATTAGATTAGAAGTACTTGTCTGACACATAAGACAGAAATCCTTGAATACTTGTACTCTGACAGCACCATGGTGCATTTTATCGAGTAGCAGCTCCACCCTTTCATATATAATCTTTATGACAAATGACAGTGTCCACACATTGTTTGACTACAGTAGGTGACGTGATGACAGACATGACATGGAGATAATCCCTTGAAAAGATGCCAAGTCAATCATCAGACTATATGGAACTTATAGTACACTCAGTGTTGAGATAGCTTTATATCAGAGTTTTTCAATGCTACATATCTTCATGACATCTTTAAGTGCATGTTTATTACAAGTGTTTTTGACCATTTCATGTAAGACTGGTCGGCAGCTAACCAGAGAAATGCAATAAGATCTCTTAAAACAACAGCAGGATCAGTCTTGTTATAATCATATTTCCAATCACAGAATCACATTACAGCAGCTCTGCTACATCACCCAGGAGGTGGCACACACTTGAGATTAAAAGCTATTTGTGTGGAAGTCACTGGAAAAAGTCTCAGTGATTTCTTCATAAGACGTTGAATGGGGAAAGCTTGACATTTAACTCTTTTAAGTTAGTGTCAAGCATATGCATTGTCATATACAAATGTTTAAATCCACAGATTGTTTTCCATTTCCATTCTCTTTCTCCTTTTCCATTATGTTTGTGTAGCTGTATGTTCTGTATGTATGTGTGTGTGTGTGTGTGTGTGTGTTTTGAGCCTGCTTGTCAAGATGTGTGTGTGGCCCTTCATGTCTGGGATGTTTTTTGCTTCGCCAACATGTTGACACACGTGTGCTTGCAGTGACAACTGTGGGAGGTGAAAAGGGCTGTGCAAGTCATACATCATGCTATCATCACTGTATGAACATGAAAACAAGCTCAACACACACTGCCCTCTTTCAGCCTTTACCCAGCAGCCATTGCAGGGGAAAGGTGTAGCTTGGTGGAGGTTGGAGAGTTCACATTCCAGGTAGAGGACATGGGGAAGTCCTTGAGTGAAACTCCAAGATGCAACGGTGTCAGTTGTTCCACCAGCTTTGAGTTTCTTTTTTTATTAACTCCATTATGCTTTCTAACCAGTGATGGAAAAAGTATTCAGATCCTTTACTGAAGTAAAAGTACTAATATCGCACTGTAGGAACACTCTGAAAGTCCTGCATTGAAAATGTTATTTAAGTAAAAGTATGTAAGTATCATCAGGAAAATGTACTTAAAGTATTAAAAGTACTCAATTAAGAAAAATCCTTACATATTTAGAAACTGGAAAGAAAAAAAAGGTGTTAAAAGCCTAAAAACAAAGCCTAAAAAAGGGTTGAAAGCATCAAAAATGTGTTTAATTGTCAAATCATTTCAGCTAGACCTGTATGCCGTGGGCAGTTTAATTTATAATAAAACATTGTATGTTATAAACTTCTTTGTGTGCAAAAATCTTAATTTGTAAAGTAACTAGTAACTAAAGCTGTCAGATGAATGTAGTGGAGTAAAAAGTACAATATTTCTCTCTGAAATGTAGCGGAGTAGAAGTAGAAAGTGGCCTGAAAAGAAGAGACTCAAGTAAAGTCCAAGTACCTGAAATGTGTACTCAAGGACAGTACTGGAGTAAATGTACTTGTAGTTACATTCCACCAGTTTCCAGCATGTAAAACTGCTCCTTTTTAGAGCTGCTGATATATACATATATATATATATTATTATTTATTTTTTTTAACGCCAATTTCCTGCTAAGTCACCCCCACTTTTGGCAGGTCAGAGGGTCAAATCCAAAAATATATTGTTGACAGGAAGGTGGCAGGGCCCATGCAGGTGGCAGGCGTTCAAACAAAGCGTTGACCTCGCGCTCAACAGATCCTCCCTCGGCCGTTTAGAAGCGTGTCATCTGCAGCTCCGGAAACAATAAGATTCTCCCACAGGGACCGAACCCCCCTTCAACCTTCCAGACAAAAGCCCAAGGAGAAGAAGGGGAAAAAAAGATTCCCCTTGATAAGGCACGGCCGCTTAAAAACTCCCTGAGGCCCTTTCCATTTGTTCAGCTATCCGAAAAGTTCAGGGCTTGGGCCCGCCCACCAACCCACACGCTTGGGTGGTAGCATCTCATGCTCCTGAGCTGTAGCTCTGTGTGTGGAATTAGAGCAACTCAATTTGGGAAAACAACTGGCGCATGACGTTCCGTCAGACAAATCCCTGTTTGTGCGGACATCCTCACGAGGGACAGCGTCTCATCATGAGTGGGGACACAGCAGGGAAAAAACAAGACAGGGAAGGACACTGGCATTTGTTGAGGTGCTCTGAGACATTAAAAGGTCTATGTAAATATCTAAATATATTTTTTCCTCGATCACCTGTTCCCTTTGAGCGAAGGGATAAGACATGAACACACAACTTTCTGCCAAAAACAGTTTGGGTTATTTCACAGAGATTTCTGAATTTGTGTTTTCGCTGTGGTCTTGCCACTGGTTTAAAATGGAATTCGTAAAGAACGTGATGTCCCATTTTTTTGTCACTTTGAAGACTGAACTCCGATCAACTGTAAAACTAAGCAGCCCCGATCAAAGATAAATCAAGACTGTTTTTCGCATTGCCTATTTCTCGCCTCAAACATATTCTAAACATATTCTAGTTACCATTTAGCAGTAAAATGAGAAAGCTTGCTCCCACCTGTGGGGGCGGTGCTTGGTTTTGGCTCGACTTGGTCACAAACTTTTTTTCATTTTTAAAGCTAAACAGTTCACTAAAATCATCATCAAAAATCATTGACACTGTGTTAGAGACTTTTCGGCTCTGATTGAGTGTTTTCCTTCTTCTGGTGTGGTGGAAACGTGCAGTTCAGTAGGTCTGCTGAACCTTTTAACTCATTGTGGTTTTATGGCCTAAAACTCCAATGTAAACTACCTGCTTTGCACCACATGGCAAAGTTATCAACTATCTGGTGAATGTAGTTGAGAATGTACAGCTAAAGAGCCAGATATTTCCCTCAGGAGTCGGTAGAGACCAAAGTGAAGCAAAAAGTCTAGTAAATAGTAAGACTCTGTATGATATGTAAATAGGCACATGTTTGCCAGCAAGTCAACCACTCTTAGATAAGGCTAACAGCCCTATTTGATTTGGCAGCACTCCACTGAGTTTCTCCTGACGTTGGCTGTATTGTGACAGCATATGTAGAGCCACTATGGCCTTGAATGCCCATTCCCAAAAGAGATTTGATGCATTTTTGTATCTCCTTTCAAAGCATGTTCACCACAGACTGCAAAATATTAGAGTTGATATTGCCAAAACTCAGTTTAGATGGAATAATGTTACATAACATATCCTTCTCCCTTTTCCTGCTGAAGTGTCTTTGAGCAAGACATTCCCCTCTGGCTGCAGGAGGGCAGTATACACTAAAGGGACAAATATGATGAATGTAACCAGCGAAGGTAAATAAACTTTGTCGGTCACATGGGGAGAAAGATAGCTGATGATGGCTATTTTGGGGTTTCAAAGCGAGAGGTCTGCTTGTTGGGTTTTGTCAGAGGGTTATATTGCAAGGTTTGAGTGCCTCCACATAGAATTCATTTTTATATAGTAGGCTAAGGGTTATTTTTAGATAACAGATGGTGAACTCTAATGGTTATGTTATGCAGATTAGAGGCTAAAAGATAGAAAGGGTTATGTGTACCATAGGTATTTGAGACTGGAAGTATGATACTAATTCACAGATGGTTTGGATTTTACAGTAGGCTATAGTTTTAAGTTAGAGTATAAAGTTTCTGGTTAGGGTTAGATACATGATACAAGTAACTTCTGAGGCTATCCCCCTGCTGCACTGACATCTAAAGAAAATGGAAAAAATTACACATTATCACCTGGAAAAGGAGGCCAAACTGACCCCAGTCATCAGGATTAGGAAAAGCTCTACAATAGCTTATGCTTTGTTTTCATGGCTCACAAATGTACTGTTTTGATTAGTCTCTCATTTACAGGAGCAGCAGGTAGCCGTTTTCAGCAAAAAAGTGACGATAAATTGACTGTATGCTACGTGCCCCCAACAACAGACCGATAGAAGGAGCATTTAGCTGGTAAAAGAAACAGATAGTTGGTGGAGAGCAAAGCACAGCTAAAATGAGAGTACATTAGCTCATTGCTTTGACTTTATGGCTCACACATTTACTGTTTTGTTTAGTCTTGTTTCCAGCAGCAGCAGGTAGCTGTTTTCAGCAAAAGAAAGATGATGAATTGACTGTTTGCTACATGCGGGGCACCAAACATTAAACTTGCAGACTTTTTAGCTTATCTAGCTAATGTTAGCTAAAGACTGGTGTTAGCTGAAGAAGAACTAGCTAATGTTAGCTAGTAAAGACTGATGTACTTCAGCTAACTAGCTGAAGAAGAAATAGCTAATGACCCAGCTATTTTCTCAGGAGTTGTTGGAGGCCAAACAGGGCTAAAAGAGAGATGGAATATTGGACTTAGGTGGCTAGAAACAATATTTGAAATGAATGCTAATGATGCTCTGTTTGCTAACAGGTTTGTTTTGTTTAGCTAGTTTTGCTAAGTAGCCAAAATTGAATGAACTAATGTGAGTTTAAAATGACTAAACAACTTTATGTTACAACTAATAAATTAAACTTCATTAAAGGATTTCATTAATGCATCAAACAAATACAAATACAGACAAGTATGTCCTTCCATTTATCTTTTGGATTACTGAGGATAACCCAAGCTGTGCAGTAATTGACAAACAGCACGTGCAGCCCTGTTTTCCCCAAACCTTTTTGGGACATGTGTGCATCGTGGCGGTGGTCCCTCCAACCCAGCCGACCGTTTGGCCTGTTTGGGTTTGTTTCGGCTGGACCCTGACAGCAGGGGACGAGCCGGGGGCTCCTTTCATGAATGTTTCATGAAATGTCAACAGCAGTCCTCAGCCACCCAAAAAACCTGCCCCCAGACCCATTAGCGAGCAGGGGCCAGAAAAATAGACGTCGGAAAAACACATTGCATAATACCTTATGCAACACGCCACAGAAATTAATAGCTGAAGCAGAGAAGCGGAAGAATCGGGAAATTATGGAGAGGCCTTGAACTATTGTGTTGTCGTCCTGGCATGAGGGGCACACAGGAGTTCTCAGAGGATTCACAAATAGGAACGATATGACTGCTTGTCATGGCTATAGTCACTGAGAGGGACAGTTTAAAAAGCTGCAACAAGTGTTACCTTTTTGTATTTTGTATTTGTTTATTTCAAGCATGTAAAATTCAACATAAAAAGACAACAGCAGTTGTTGAAAACATATCTAACAAACTAGAAAAAAAGATGAAAAAAGAGAAATAGATAACATAATTCATTTCATTCACGATTTCCTTGATTTACATGCGCGAAAAGGAGTAGGAAGAAGTATAAACTTATTTAATCCTACCCCTTAATAATTAAATCATCATTTACCAACACTTAATATAGAGTTTGACATACGTGGCACTTACCACACCCATAGTTACCTAATTACAGTTAAATACAGTACATAGTTCTTGAAATGCAAACACAATGTACTTTTAACTTCCTCTAAAGTCTAAATTGTCACTTTTTTAGGTAAAGGGGTTAAGATAACACAACAGCAACATTTACTTTCACATCTGCAATCGTTTGTGTACATTGGTTACAATCTGATTCTGGAAATAAAGTAAAGAAATGACTCAGACAAAACATATTAAACATGTATATGAAATAAAATATAAATACAAAATAGCTGTCTAACATAAGAAAACAGAGGCTGAATTTAACACATCAGAACCATTAAGAAAACTTTTTTCCTGTAATTCTCTAAACTGTCACTCTTGTGGCAACCCCTCCCCCCCTATTTGAGCTGTATCTGGGGCAAAATATGTCATAATCTGTGTATAGTATTTGCAAACATTCTTGAACCCGAGTTAAGATAAGAAGGGACCTGTCAGTTATCTCCTCCTGGTTTTGTACTGTGTGAAAGGGCAAAAACATTTCTGCAGTGAGATCTCAGTGCTGATAACAAAGCTGCAGGTTCAGTTCCATGTGATGCAGCACATGTATGCTCATGTGAAATAAGTTGCAATAGTATTTTTGACTCCTTATGTCAACTCCTGGAAGTAAGGCTGCTGCCGGGGCAAACAAAAAAAGGGAATGCCAACACAAGGATTTCAATTAAAAGCTATAGAAAACCCTTTTTTTTCTTCTTCTTCTTCTTTCTTTTTATAAAAAAATTCCTTGTTTTCCTTCCTTTGACGATCACAGTCAAAGAGTTTGGACGGGGCAGATTGGTAAGAAACAGAAAAGATAAACAGGGTATCAGGGTCATACAGTAATGCGCTGACAAACTGCGGACCCACCTGCTAGTAAATAAAAGTTTGGAACTTCGAGCAACTTATATGAATCTCAGCTTATTCCGTAAATTAAGTAGAGTATGTATTGGAAGAGCAAGATGGTATCTTTGTAAAATGGTGACTCTGCTTGTTTTGAGTCAGAATCAGTTTGAAACATTTCAGAGCAAAGTTACTGACATGAAAAAGACACACCAAGCAACTGTTTTTTTTTTTTTTTTTTTTAGATTCAACTTTATTGTCATTTAGCAGAGTACAGGTACAGAGCCAATGAAATGCAGTTGACATCCAACCAGAAGTGCAAAAGAAGCATTAAATACCAAAGTGCAGGTTGAGTACAGTATTCTGTGCAGTTATGTAGACGACAGAGATTAATTACGTACAACAGTGTATAGTTAGATAAATACAGGTTTTCCAGATTACATGTCTACAGTGACAGATAAGGAGTATAAAGGGTTATGTACAGAGAGTATAAATAGACATTCTATATATATATATATATATATATATATATATATATATATATATATATATATATATATATATATATATATATATATATATATATATACATACATACATACATTAGGGCTGTCAAACGATTAATTTTTTTTATTGCGTTTAATCGCTGAATTGCTATAGTTAATCATATATAATAATTATAATAATTATTTTGCATTTCAGAACTGTTTTTAAGTACATATTAACAATGGAAAGCAATTCTTACCTGTGTATCTTGATTGGGAATCAAATGAATGCAAACAAAGTGACTTTATGAACTTAATTTTAAGATTTGTATTTGTTTATTATTTATTTATTTACTGTAAACTAAAGCAAAATGTGTGAATCTAGTCACACATTTGAATCTAGAGTCAATATAGTGTGCAGTAACTCCTAAATAATTGTGATTACTGACTGAAATCCAGTGATCACCTTGCATCACTTTGCAGCAGTTCCAGTTTGGCTGCTTTCTCCGTGTCGTACAGGCTGTGTATGCGTGAAACTACTGTCCCCCTCGACGGCAATGTATAAGACGGGTCAGAACATGCCAACTGTAGTCTTTAAGACCCGAGTCTTCTACGATGCTGACAGGTCTGCAGTTAGTTGCCACCCATTTTGCAAGAGCAGTAGTAGTTTGTTTGGATTTGGTTTCATCCGCAGGTCAGCAACTAGCACTCTCCAAAATAGTGCTTTGCCTGAGCCTGCTAGCATCAACCTGAGTCACGTTAACTGTACTATGCTTATCTTGTAGGTGGTAGCTCAAGCTTGACGTGCTTTGGTGATATTTTAATTCGGCTTTACACAATGTGCATATGGCTTTCGACCCGTCCGGGAGTTTTGGAAAATAAAAAGCTAGACTTCAGAATTGTGTTGCTGCTGTCCTTCTCCATCATGCCTGCAGCCTGCAGCAGCAGGATGTGTTGTTACGAGGAAGTATGGCAAAGTGCATGGCAAAAATATATATATTGTGCAGTTTTGGGTGTTAGCAGTGCAAGGGCATTGATGAAACAGTGCAGGAGTAAATGCAAGCTTGTAATTAAGGTCAGACTCTCAGCTGGTTTGGTTTGATGCTCGTCGTAACTCAGGGTACTCTTCCATTAGTCTTGCATAGAACTCTCTCCACAGCGCTGTCTGAGTGTCAGCGCTGATGTATGGCCTGACTGCACTGCCGTATCATTCTGGGATAGTGTGAGGGGGGCACACTCTGGGTGTTTTGTATTTCTTTAAACCAATCACAATCGTCCCCGATGCAGTTGAGGGTTCGGTGCCTTGCTCAAAGGCACCTCGGGGAGTGCCCAGGAGCAAACTGGCACCTCTCCAGCGACCATACTATGGGGACTTGAACCGGTGGTGGCATCACATATCTCTCAAAACACAATTTTTTGCCACTTTGAGGGTATATTCAGTCAACTGAGTTTTGGGTGGCTGGAATCATTAGCCAGAACTGTGTATGTACTGAGAAACATAATGATTGTACCTGTGTGAGGCGTGGTGTTATCGGAAAGGAGTATTTAATGCTTGACAAACCCACTGTGGTTAGATAAAAGTTGAAAGAAAGGCAGCTTACTGTGCTTTGCAATTGTACATTTGGAAATAAATCTACCCTATCACTGTTCAACAGACTAACGTACAGTGGAAGCTCTTATTAGCTATTCATGATTAATGACATTATTTATGAGCAGCACAGTCTCCTCTAGATCAGTCACTCCCAAACTGTGGTCCGTGAGGGTACTGCAGGTGGTCCGTGGAAAAGCAAAGTAAAATATAACATACTAGTTTTTTAACCTTCATTTTACCAGTAAATTCCCATAAACAACTTTTTTATTTTTAACCAGGAGTAGGCCTACTGTGTTTTTATTAAATGTGTATAGGGCCAGAGGCAAAGAATGTTGTCATGATCACATCACACACATAATGTGTACATCATTTGAATGTAGGCTGTATGCTAATGCTTCTAATGCTTCTGTATGCTAATGCATTGTTCTAAAATGGGACATTCTGTATAATGAGTACTTTTACTTTTTGTACTTTAAGTATATTGTTGTGCCGTCTTCGGTATTGCTCTATACACTGACAGCCAGCTAAACTCTCTCCTAACATCAAGACTCTGAAGACAGTCGTTCCCACGTCCACAGGTTTAATGACGTTGCAAGGAAAGTGTGAAACTGTAACATACAAAGACAGACTAATCAATTCTATGCTACCTTTTAACATACAATATAGCCTAATGTTCAGAATGTAATTTCATCAATTCAAATATTTCATTCATGACTTAAACTGATAGTGAGTGTGATTATGCTGTACAAAGACATTTTTACATGTAAACAATATTACGTTCATTCATACGAGTGTAGCCTGTCCTATGACTTATAGTTGCCTAGCAACCATGCAACGTTAGTCACAGCACCAACGCCAGCGATCACGGACATTTCTAATATAAACTTAACACAAAATAGCACTGACATCAAACTAATGATCTATGAACCTATGTAATTACTTAAAAACAGTGAATGAATACATACCAACGATGCTACTCTAGGCATAAATGTAGGCAAATGTAACTGTTGCTGGCTTGCTACACTACAACCATAAATCACTGAACCGTTTGTTTGTAGCGTTCGTTTCCTTCCTAACTACCGCTCACACGACATAGCGGTTACCAGCTGAGAGTCTTAAAGTGACAGCATCGTAAATAGAGAACTCATTAAGACTAGAGGCAAATTAACTTCTTACTTTTAACAGCTTATTTATAACAAAACAATTGTATTGCTAATGCTTTTATATTTTTTCTTGAGTAATATTTTGAATGCATGACTTTTACTTGTAACAGATTATTTTTACACTGTGGTACTACATATCCCTCCACCCCAATGGTCTTCCTTGGACACCGCCCCAACATGTCCACCTCCCCTGGTTTTTCATGGCTGCTGCCCTAGTTTGCCTTTCCTCCTCTTCCACCATACGAAGCTCTTCCTGGACTAGGACACTGGACCTTTGGCATTAGCGTCCCTCCACCTAGCTCTGGTTATGACTACTAGGCCCAGCCTGCCTTGGTTGACCGTCCCCATGATGTCTTTGTGTCGTAACCTTTTTTTTTTTTTTTACCTTTATTTATCCAGGTCAATTGAGAACAATTACTCATTTGCAACGACAAACTGTCACATTCACACAGTCACACATTCATATCTGGAAGGTGCCCAGTACAACCACAGTCTGATCTGCTGGCCACTAAGCAACTCGCGGTTGAGTGGTTGAGCGGTTGCGGTTAAGGGCCTTGCTCAAGGGCACCTCAGTGGTACTTCAGTGGTGGTAATGAGGAAGGGACAAGGGCTGCTCTTTCACTTTCCCCACCCAGATTTTATCCTGCCGGTCTGGGGATTGAACCGGCGACCTTCCGGTCCCACGCTCGCTTCTCTAACCTTTAGGCCACCACTGCCCAACCAGTGCCAACCTTGCCTCTGCGTCTGCCACAGCCCTGCTTGCTGACCATTTCCGTCCTGTGCAGATGGTGATATCTGCTTGGTGGACCAATTCACTACTGTCGCGAAGCATTGTCACCTGCCGGGCTTTGGCCACCTTAAACTCTTCAACAACAGATGTTAATGGCAGCTGTAGTTTGCTTTCTGTACTCATTATATTTCTGCATTAAAAATGAACTAAATTAAAAATACAAAACTTTTATCAGCAAAATGTACTTATCAAAAGTACTAATTATGCAGAAGGGCCATTTTCAATAGTGTTATATCATTATATATAATTTAACCTGTAACTGATGCAGTAACATTTAAGCAATATTTCAGTGCCATATCTGGACAAGGTTCATCTAATTTATAAAATTTTAAAACATTTCATTGACTTTGGGGTAGAACTCTATGACAGTGTATCATATTTCATAATCTAAAGATATATTTTCTATGTAAAACAATCTGTAGTAATAATGATCAAATATATGGTTGTAGAGAATAAAGTTTATATCATCCTCTGATGTGGAGTGGAAGTATTGAGTGGCATGAAATGGTACAAGTAGCCTATCCCTCAAAAATGTA
Source organism: Sander lucioperca (assembly GCF_008315115.2). Classification (NCBI taxonomy): domain Eukaryota; kingdom Metazoa; phylum Chordata; class Actinopteri; order Perciformes; family Percidae; genus Sander; species Sander lucioperca. The sequence goes on along the minus strand of NC_050192.1, from coordinate 26,149,571 downwards.
CTTAAGTATATAATACAATACTTAAGTAAATGTACTTAGCTACCTAGCTTTTCATCAATAGAAATCAATATTAGGATCCTACTATTTTTTATAGGCTATTAATACCATACAGCTAGTGTATGCACAATCACAAGTCACAATTTTAAACAGAAATGCATCTAATCAAACTGCATGTGAAATAAGTGCTAATTATTAAATTGCTGCATTATAATAATATGGATAACATGACATGTGGAAGGTAATAGTAATTACTCCTGTATGTCTGTTCATCTCTTACCTCCTACAGTTTTACTTGCATTTAAATAAAATAAAAAAGCTGTGGTGGATAAAAATCGTGCATGAGTCAAACACAAAAAAGGTCAAATGTATCAGGTTGAGAAATACAAGTTGGCTAAATTCCATTGAAATGTATCTCACTTACTGTAAGAACTAGTTGAGTCAGAATTATGACTTATAATGATTATTAGTGCAGGGGAACAGTGTCATGCAGTTTAAAAATGGCTCCCCCAACAACACCCATCCGGGGTCAACTCCCAGTCACAGAGCGTCAAGATTATCTTGAACACAACTGGATCTGGTTTTTGTAACAACACAAACAACTTCTAGTCCGTCGAGGCAAGAACAGCTTTACATACATACATCACCTTGCAGTAATCTATACAGTGGTACAGCACAACATTCAAGAGTCTGATGCTGACAGAGCATCTGCCCGGATGGGTAAAAACAATCCATCACATCAAATTGTGGTTTGGGCCATGCAAAGAGTTCAAAAAAGGTTATTGAGAAGTGGTCTGTATAGAACAGAGGAACACTAGCCAAGCCAACATAGACTTCATAATGTTACCAACACTTGGTGGGCAGCCATCTGCTGCTGCCAGGTGGGACACAGAGACGGATACAGATATACAGATAAAGAGAATTAAGATTCATAATAATTATACCAGTTGGTATGATGAATGGTGGCAATTATAGTAACAACAAAGATAATGGAACTATGACTAGAAATAATAGTTCAGGGCGTAGCAGGGTGTTGCGGGGCATAGTAGGGCATAGCAGTGTGTTTACATATGGTGGTTCCCATGTCTTCCCCTGCCACCCTGCCAAGATCTCACGCTACCCCTTTGCCACCTCATGTAAAATTTTCTAGATCCACCACTGGCGCTCGGGCCCTAATGAATAAGGCCTATTAATATTTTAATTTCAAGTTAGTTTCTTGATCTCGCGTTTTTTAACAGCGCGTTTCTGTGCTGTTAAGTGCCCAATTTCACATAGCCTACTTTTTGAGGACTTGTAAAACTCTGAAGATTAATAATCCCCTAAAATAAAAAGGTTTTGAAAGTTTGACTATATCCAAGTGTTCTTATTACTGTATAGATTTAATACTTCATTGCTATGGAAATAAGCCTGTTGTTCAAATGAACCTGATTATGCCCGCTCGGGCGCTTGAGTAAATAAATAAATTAAATACGTAGCAGCAGTTGTGTGCAGTAAACTTTTTCTTTAAACTTTTCTTTTAACAAGCCTGTACTGATGCGATGACCAGTTATAGTTTTAGTGCTCGTAGATCTATGAAGAGGTGCGGATTAATTCAAGTAGGACTGTCTGTAGACATATTTTATTATGTGTATTATGAGGCGGTCCGCGAAAATGTTTGATTACAAATAGTGGTCCACACATACAAAACATTTGAAAACGCCTGCTCTAGATCACCGTTAAGTGCTTGCTGGGAAATCGGTGACTCTTTTGACTCCATGTCCACTCTTGACTTTTGTTGTTGCGACATGTTGGTTTTATTCTTATTGAATGGCTTCACCCTTTCCAGTTCAGTTATTAGTGTTGGAGACTTGAGGCTATTCTTAGACTTAGTCTTTGCTCTCATGGTCAAAATAACACCCATCTGGATAAACATCCACTTGTAAGAGGTTAAGGGGCCTGTGCTCTCTCTCTCCAACAGATGAGCTTTTTTTTTTTTTTTTTTAACTCTAGGTCAAGCGGACAGATGTTGGATTTAACCAAAACACATACATGTACACTAGATCTGAGTGTTCACCCTCCAGGGCTGTTTGTCCGTCAGACTTTCAACCACAGCACAAACACAGATGGGGTTGTTATCAGTGGTGGAATGTAACTAAGTACATTTACTAAAAGTACTGTGCTTAAGTACAAAGCCACTTTCTACTTCTACTCCACTACATTTCAGAGAGAAATATTGTACTTTTTACTCCACTACATTCATCTGACAGCTTTAGTTACTAGTTACTCTACAGGTTTGGATTTTTGCATATAAAACACATGTAGTTCATCAAATAAGTTGTTTTACTATAAATTAAATTAACCCAACAATATAACGGCCTACAAGTCCAGCTGAAATGATTAGACCATTAAACACAGAATTTGTTTTTTTTACACTTTCTTTGACGCTTTTAATGCTTTTTTAAACACATTTAGCACTTTTATTTGTTTCCAGTTCCTAAACTGTGAGGATTTTTCAGCATTGAGTACTTTTATTTTCAATACCTTAAGTACAGTTCCTTGCTGATACTTACATACTGTTACTTAAAGGGGCGCTATGCAGTTTTGGCCATTTCTTCGCTGTTTTCTCGCTTTTTGTCCCGCAGGTTTCTCTATAGAGCTCCCCCTATAGCTTCTGAATAGATATTTGGCAGCTCCTTTGTTTATTTGTGTCTGACTCCTCGCTCAGACAGTCTGCCGTTTCCTCTTTCTCTGTTCCTCCGACAATGCTTTCCTAGCTTTCTGCTTCTTTTTTGCCGGCTCGGCCATGACGATAGTGTGAAAAACTCCCATCGCTATCTTGTTAGCAGGTTCCTGAATGGGCGTATGTGTGCAGTGTTGTGAAGCAATTCGTTACATTGCGAGACCTGATATCACGCCATACTTCCTGATGCTGAGGCCGGCGGCTCGCCGGCCCAAAGTTGCAAGGGTGGTTTCTCCGCTCACAGACACTAGGGGGAAGCGAGATGACCACCATTCAACTTGGAAAAAAGTCATATAACCATTCCAATGACTCCGAAGCTGTTCAGTTAAGGTAAATTAAGCTAAAAAAAACGCACAGTTCCCCTTTAAGTATCATTTTCAATGCTGGGCTTTTACTTGTGTTTTTTACAGTGTGGTATTAGTACTTTTACTCAAGTATTAGTACGTTTACTCAAGTAAAGAATCTGAATACTTCCTCCACCGCGGTTTATTATCGAGGAAACAGCGGGGGATTGCACCATGCGTTTCTCTCTGACCATGAGCAAGGCACTGCCACGCTGAGAGCTTTAATTTTCCTACATTTCAGTTTTTTAGAAAGTCTGAGTTCTCCCAGAGATCGTTCAAACAAGAGCAGACATTTGCTCAGCACATTTGTGTCATTTCTGATCCGGTTACATAACGAGAGCTTTTGTTTGACTGGTTTGCTCAATGGGAGTTTCCCCACAGTAACAGGCTGTGTTCCAGTCTGGAGTTTATGTAAGCTCTATTTGTCACTGTTATGCTCAAGTCCAAACCATCAAGTTCAACAGTGTTTGAACAGAGTGGACAGGACGGCTGATGTGGGTTCAGACGCATGTCAATGACCAAATTTAATCTAGGGACACACCAGCAGCTACTGGGCAGAGTTATGTTTTTGGACAGCTGAAGACAGGTAAGGGGGGAGAAAGTTGGGAACGACAAAGGGCAGCAAAGGGCAGCAAAGGGCCGCAGGTCGGAATCGAACCCTTGGCCACTGCGGTAAGCACTGAGCTTCAGTACATGGGGTACACATTCTACCCAGGGTTTCTACAGGTTTCACCGAGTCAAATTTAAAGTGCTCATATTATGCTTTTTGGCTTTTTCCCTTTTCTTTGTGTTATATATCTTTTTGTGCACGTTATAGGTTTACAAAGTGAAAAAGCCCAAAGTCCACCCCAAAGGGACTTAACTATCTCCAACAGAAAACACTGTTCACAAACTGCTCCAAACAGCTCTATTGTAGTCCAGCCTTTACTTCAGAGACAAACGTGCGTCACCGTGTAACACACTTTATAATGCTCACCTAGCTGCTAGCGTAGCACGCCCTCATACTCTGCAACTGACAAGCTAGCTGTGCTTACCTCCAACTTCCAACAAAGATGGAACAGAAGTGAGATGTCTCACTCTGTAGCTAAAACAGAGAGCTCAACACACAGGGGGAAAAGAGGAGCTGCAGCAATGTGCAGTACAACAAAAATACGGTGTTCTGAAAATTAAACCATGTAAACCTATTCTGGTACAACCTCTAAAGTCTGAAACAATTCCCCATTTCCTCATTGGCATTATAGGACTGTGGTCTAGATTGGCTGCAATATAAGTTGCATGTTGGTCTCATTTGTAGTTAATACAATAATACAATATTAATACAGCAGGTTATATTTGGACTAGCGACAGAAAGAACTACAACACCACGGAATTGAAAAAACACATTCCAAAGCGCTGCAGGAACATTTTAATAAGCAATAGAGGCAGCGTTACATGGACGTAGGAAAATTAAGACATGTTTAAAATTATTTAAGACCTAGAACACAATACTTAAGCGAATTTTAGACTTTTTAAGACCTCAAATTTTGATTTTGAAATGTTAAGACTTTTTAAGGCCCCGCGGAAACCCTGTCTACCATGTGAGCTACCAGGGCGCCCCGAGTCGTTAAGGTTGAAAGTCGTACATAAAGTTTGTAACACAAAAGCAAAAGTGACAAATGCAAAAAAAGAAAGAAAAGATGGGGCGATATAGTTTGGGGCCGCGACTAACGGTCATTTTCATTGTCGATTATTTTCTTGATCAACCCCTTACTGGTCTATTAAATGTCAGAAAATGGTGAAAAATGTCGATCAGTGTTTCCCAAAGCCCAATGTGATGTCCTCAAATGTCTTGTTTTGTCCACAATTCAAAGATATCCCGTTTACTGTAATAGAGTGAAAAACAAAACAGAAAATACTCACATTTAACAAGCCGAGAATTTACTTTTTTTCGTAGAAAATGACTCAAACCGATGAATCGATTATCAACATAGTTGTAGTTGTAGGCGATTCAATAAAAAGTTAAAAACTAATCCATTAATATTTGCAGCTTTACCAGTTTAATCATGAGTAGATTACAAAGCTTAGAAATCAAGTAAAACAAATATTTTCAATTATGTCTCGAAAGAATTGATTTAGTAGAATTACCAAATAGAATTAAGTAAATGTAATTGAAAGACTGTGTAAACCATTTAAAAAAACATGAGCAGAAGGCACAGAAGCAAGTGAGTATATAACTAAATACTTGCCTTTAATTTATTTTGAAAACAATGCGTTGTACCGACTCAAATTTTTTTGAATCAAAATAGTTGACAATTATTTTAATAGTTGAGAACTAATCGACTTATCTTTGCGGCTCTAATATATTTCACCATCACAAGGCTGGAAGCACATTAGTTGCTTCTTTTATCATGTAGGTGAAATGTAATTTCAGTAAAGAGCTCATGTGTGTTTACTAACTCCATTATCTTTAGAGGGTAAAGGGCTAAAGTGGAGCGACTGACTGGAAGAAGTTCACGTTCATGCACGTGAGGACTTCTCAGGTTACTATCTTACTGTCTTTAGGTCATTTCAGAATGAACACAAACAGTAAAACACATGGCTCCATTCCATTTAGACATGCCAGTTCCTGGACTGTACATGCTTTTACCTGCAGTCAGTATGTTTACTTGCACACTAGTCTCGCATTCCTCCACAGCACTGCGGAGGAAGGTCTGGCTAGTCCACACAGAATTCCGGGATGGGAGAAAAACGTGCTCTGGTTTATTGGCATTTCTTTAAACCAATCACAATCGTCTTGGACGGCACTAAGCCCCGGACGGAGCAACGGTGCGTCTCCAAATTAGCCTCGGGAAGGAACTTGTTTTGGTGGAACATGTACGTTCAAAAGTTGTTTTAGTTGCCCGAGAGAAAACTCTGATTGGACAGATAGTCTAGCTAGCTGTCTGGATTCACCCTGCAGAGATCTGAGGAGCAGTTAACCATAGTCCTCAGAAATCCACCGCAGTTTAGAATTACAACACAAAGAAAGAGGAAGGTAACGGATAGCCGGCGGAATTTTCAATGGCACCGGAGCAATCGCAAAAGTGGAACGTCGTGGATATAGACTACATGCAAACTAATATTCCACTATTATTCTGAATATGACAATATTCAGAATTTGATACAGGTCATGTAAACAGCATGCCATCCGTTTGGATATTCCGATTAAGGCCTTTTTCCGAATATAACATTTTCCAAATAAGACATGGGATATGCTGGTATTAATCATGTTTTAGAGCATTCTTTGGACATGCATACAGCGCATTTGGAATATGCGTCTCAATCTGGGTTTTTACCACAGTTTAAACTGAGAAACACTTTTTCACGTTCAAATCAATTCCTTTGGTATTTGGCTATAAGGTTCAACCATGGATGTATTTTATTAACTGCATCTCGGATCCCAAAATGGCGCCTATTCAGTTCAATGGGATTACTCGCCTGGCGCATACACCAAAAAAAGTTTTTACTGCAGCGATATGCGGCCCACTGAATATGTGCAATAGTGTTTCTCCTGCCGGCCGCTGATTCAGATATTCACTCACATTCATACATGTCGTACATCATTCCATTTTTATTTTTTTTTATCCGATATTGAGGTCAACTACTATCAAATTCATTGAATGGGTCACTAAAGCCATGAACTTTCTTGCCAGCCTTTAGGTCACAGTTAAAGATGTTTCTCATTTCATCTTAAACCTTATGGCAGGATATTTCTGTTGGTTTAATTACTGACTAACTCTATGGTTTGTTTTTCTGTTTGCCTTGTCTTTTTGCTTGCTTTGTTTATGTGTATATTTATATAAGTGTTATACATTTCGCTGTTTGCTTGTTGTATTTCTTTGTAGAGTAATTACTTTATATTGGTATTAGGGGAGGACTCTGAATAAGCCTTATAGGCTTCTTTCCATTCCTGCAATGAAATTCCTTTTTTTGGTTTTAAATCTAGCGTATGTACTTACACTAAAGAAACAAAAAAAAAACTAAAGTAAACTAAACTTAGGAGAGAGGGTTGCATTGTGAGGTTTCACCATGTCATCACCAGCTTTAAGTTTCTCACCTCTCATCACAAGTGAATGGCATTTTCTATTTCGGCTAACTGGGTCACTCGGCTTTGTGAGCCAGGATTCGCACGCTTTGGACGTGCAGTTCAGTATATGAGCCTGCAAAAAAATCCTCAGTCTCCGGTACAGTATGTAGCTGCTGGATCAGCAGCTATCATGGAATTAGTGCAACTGTAGTAATTAGTGACTGACACAGACAGACAGACAGACAGACAGACAGACGCTTTTTCTGGTGAACTTAAATGTTCTCGAGTCTCTTTCGTCCCTGGAACGAAACCTGACGTCTCACAGTATTTAATCATTATCAGCTGAAGGACGCCTGCTCTCATGTGAGATGATTTACTGAGTTTTTTTGTACTGTGATTAAGAACATGAGACAACTCATGTCACAAATTCTAGCAGTGCCAGCACAGTGAGAATCCACCCCCCCCTCCCGACACAGGCATGGGTGTATTGTAAAGACTCATCAAAGGGTGATAATGGGGCATTCTGGTGCTGTACCTGAGGGCGTTTTCACACCTGTAGTTTGTTTGCTTTGGTCCAAATCAGTTGGTGAGTTTGTAAACTTGGAGCGATTTGCCCTCGGTCAGTTTGGTTTCACACCTGGAAAAATGCAAGCGTACCAAAATGCGTCATTAATCAAATCAGGCAAGAACGTCCAGCCCTCTCATTGGTCGGATATGTCTGGGCGCGGGAGCAAGAAAGTAAATACAGGAAGAAAGTCCTGTGTTCTGGTCTAGTGGTCAAACCAGCTCATTTCATTAATATTATCAGACATTGTTTCGCAAGAGACGTTACTACATCTGCTCTGGTCACCGAGACTTCACTCTGCTCTGCCGGCGTCTGTCTCCAATTTTAGCAGCAGCTGGTTTGACCACGGCGATACGACTGACCGACGGCAAGCTTGACTGCAGTCTATTTCTGTGATAGAAACACTGCAAGCTGCTACAGTTTGCTGCTCTGCATCGTAGATTGCTAAACACACCTGACTACAGGAGACATTTAGCTCAGACTTGCGGAGTACATATACTTGGTGCGGTTCGAGTACAGATCACGTTCTCACCTGCCCCAACGAACCGCACCAGCGGGGCAAACGAACTTTAGTTCGATTCAACCGAACTAAAGGCTGTCGGTGTGAAAACGCCCTAAGCGGCAGCTTTTCACATTTCTATGTTCAGGCATATTCTTTTGTCTTTCCCATGAGTGTTAGGACCCTGGCTCAAGGGAAGCTACAGTAAGGATGAAATGAAGATGGATAAACAATGTTCTAAGCTTATTAAGTAAATGAAAGAGAACAAAGACTGACCAAAGTGCTGTTGAGAGACTCAGCTCCGGCAGTCTGCTGGGTGAGAGAGTGAGTGTGAGGGAGGAAGGGCCTTTTGTAGATGGACCAGGTGCCACTGATTGGACAAGAGGAGTTGGTTAATTAGGAGCTTAGACCTTTTTCACGGCAGACATGTTGACATGTCATAGTAGGAAAAACACAGGTGTATTCCAAACCATTAATGATGGCTGCATTCCACTTAGGAGAGGCCCTGGTATTGTTCATGCTGACTCACTGAAACAGCTTACTGGGACACTAGATGGAACTGAGCCATCGTTAAGGTTATCAATTTCAGCTGTGCTTTTCCTACTATGACAAGTCAAAATGTCTGCTGTGAAAAAGGTCCCAGTACACACAGAACACTACATTGGTCGTCATGACAATCAGGAAATATCATCCAGCGATCTTAAGAACCGCACAGCTTGCTTCCCTGCATGCTTTATGTGCACTTAAACTTTGGTGAACACTTCTTAAAATGTTAAGGTAGAAGGTAAAAAAAAAAATCATAGTGGTCTACAGTTGTCAGGATGGCTGAGCGGTCTAAGGCGCCAGACTCTGACTAACACTGAGTTAAAGGCCTTCTAGTCTCCAAATGGAAGTGTGGGTACAAATCCCACTCCTGACACAGCTTTACTGCATCTCATTTTCTGAGTACTTGTACTCTGTATAAATGATGACAACAAAGTTGAATCTGATACAGCAAGATCATTTTGCTCCAGTGCAGCTGCTTGAATGTAATGTATCCTTAACCATCTCAATGTCAACTGTTAGCCTCATCTACTGTAATTCAAAAGGACACATACATAATCATACCACTGACAGCTCACTAAACCTCGCCCCCAAACAGTGATTGTCCAATCATAGCTTAGTAACCGTAACTAGGCACAGCAGTCCTGTAAAGCTTTCAATTTCTCCACATGCCCAGACATGTATGTCTGACGTGCTAACATTTGCTGCTTACATTAGAGCATATTATCACAGTTTATTCTATCCTTAAACTTTTGTTTTTGTGCTTTCATTTCTGAATTCTTGCATTGTTTGGGCATGTGCCTATTTATACAGAGTACAAGTACTAACAAAATTGAAATACAGTACTGTCAGGAGTGGGATTTGAACCCACGCCTCCATTTGGAGACCAGAAGTCCCTTAACTCAGGAAGGAGTCACACCTTGAGTCTGGCGCCTTAGACCACTCGGCCACCCTGACCGCTGGTGTAATAGGATAGACTGCTATGATTTTCTTTTACCTTCTATGTTAATATTTAAGAAGTATTTACCACGGTTTCAGTGCACATAAAGCATGCAGGGTGCAAAGACAGTCATCATCTGTGTGGTTCTAAAGATGGCTGGATGATATTTCCTTATAGGACCAGTTTAGTAAAATTTGTTAATTTTATATTAACAGTGGGACAACAAAATGCAGTAAAGCTGTGGCAGGAGTGGGATTTGAACCCACGCCTCCATTTGGAGACCAGAAGTCCCTTAACTCTGGAAGGAATCAAACCTTGAGTCTGGCGCCTTAGACCGCTCGGCCATCCTGACTAGTGGAGTAATAGAACAGACTGCTATGATTTTCTTTTACCTTCTACCTTAATATTTTGTGGGCCTTAGACCGCTCGGCCATCCTGACAACTGGTGTGGTTGGTTGACTGCTATCATTTTTTTTTTTACCTTCTATGTTAATATTTAAGCAGTATTTACCACAGTTTCAGTGCACATAAAGCATGCAGGGATGCAAAGACAGTCATCATCTGTGTGGTTCTAAATATGGCTGGATGATATTTCCTAATTGTTGTGGGACAACAAAATGCAGTAAAGCTGTGTCAGGAGTGGGATTTGAACCCACGCCTCCATTTGGAGACCAGAAGTCCCTTAACTCAGGAAGGAGTCAAACCTTGAGTCTGGCGCCTTAGACCACTCGGCCATCCTGACTACTGGAGTGTTTGGATAGACTGCTATGGTTTTCTTTTACCTTCTACCCTAATATTTTAAGAAGCACTGTATATATAATTTGCACTGAGGCTAACGCTATATTAACAGTGGGACAACAAAATGCAGTAAAGCTGTGTCAGGAGTGGGATTTGAACCCACGCCTCCATTTGGAGACCAGAAGTCCCTTAACTCAGGAAGGAGTCAAACCTTGAGTCTAGCGCCTTAGACCGCTCGGCCATCCTGACCGCTGGCGT